>NC_054542.1:4426449-4526449 GCF_017654505.1 Polyodon spathula
AACAACACAGCTAAAACACGTTTTGGAAGCATGCATTTTAACAGTCCAAAGTTAGAGGATCTAAGCTGCCTCCCAGGGATGTAAGGGCTAAGAAGGTCCATTATATAACTAGGACCATGATCGTGCAAAGCCTTGTAGGTCAACAATAATATTTTAAAGGAAACACAGGACTGGACAGGAAGCCAATGCAAGCACTTAAGGACCAGAGTAATGTATTCTGTCCGCTTGCTACAGGTAAGAACCCTTGCTGCTGCATTTTGCACCATCTGCAATCAATGCAAAGAGCGAGCAGGAAGATAGCAATGTGTCTCTTTAGTGTATTTGTGTCACTAGAAATATGTAAAGTGTCACAAAAGGCACTCCTTTATGATTTAAATTATTATAGTATTTAGATCCACCGCTGTGTTCTACTGAAGAGAACACTGAAAGAGCGCTTGTTAAGAAATCTGCAAACACCATTTGTTTGTTGACTGCCATTGTTACAGGTTCAGAACAGATGGAAAATAATCTGACTGATAAAGGTCAGTGGGTTTTTTTGTATTATACAGTATAGAGTGGAGCCACTGTGCAATACAAGCTATCAGCAGTCTGTTTAATATGTAATTTAACACAGAAGGCAGCAGCCAGTAATCTCACCGGTAGTGAGTCTCAGGAAGTTCTTTGATGACATTTTGAATCCTGGCCAGCTGTTCTTGTTCTTCTTTGACAGACACGGCATCCTGTGATTGGAGAAAGAAAGAAACTTACAGCTGAGTTTTACATGAGCACAGATGTGGACAATTCACTGTTGTTTTACTGCTCAGTCTTGCGATAAGCCATTTTTCTATGGCAGTCATGGCTTGAGGTTTTAAAAAGCTGTATAAAAGAAGCATATGGAACTGTGCTGAATTATAATGAACTGTTGCTTTTCTTATGAATAGGTAAAACAAACAAAAAAAAATGAATTGCATTTTTGTATTGGAAAAAGATGACCACAAGGGGTCCTTGTAGTATATATTTTTTTAGGCAGATCTCAAAATGTGTTTCAAAAGGGGAATGCTTAACTTTTATTAATGCTTAAATAGCATTATTGCTGGTCCACCTTTTATCACCTTATAATCTTTTTTTTTGTGCATAATTTACATAATTTCATGATATAAAAATATTTTAATGTTTAGATAAACCTCTGCATTCTGGTACCTTTGCTATAGGTAACATGGTCTGATTGGAGCTAGACCATTGGAGTGAGTTACAAACCATGAAGTAATTAGGTACTTGGAAGCAGCTGCAACTTTTCATCTGTAACAAGATATTTAAAATATCTGCACATACTAAATTAAATTATGTAAAACTAGTAAATAAAAAGAGGAGTTATAATGTTGCTAGTGCTAATAAGAGATAAGAAATTGTACTTTATAAACCATACTTAGCACTCCTTCAATAACTTGTTCTTTTTTGTATTACTGTACATTAGAACAAAGTTATATAGACTATACTACAGTTTTGAAGGATTTACACTAGTTAGTTTAAAACATCCTTGAGGGATCGTAATAGCAAACTATGTTACTATTACAGCCTATGAATTACTTTGATCAGCTTGCCTGTGAGAAATAAGTTAAACATTAGTCACTTAGTAGTCTTGAGCGTTATCTGAATACAAGAGTGATAAATCCTTGATCTCTCATCCACTGGCCAGATGTCTAGACATTCCACACAGGATGTTGTGATAATCCTTTTAGTCAATGGCGATCCTATGGAGAACTGAAGCAATAATAAAAAAAGATCCTCACAACAAGCCTCCTACATGCCTGACCTGAACAGGGAACATCACAGAGCAGCAGCATTTTACACTTGCACTGTGATCAGGAGATTAACAGCAATCTGCAGACACACACATACTGCACTGTATACAGTATGTGTTTAATGCAATACAATGTGGTGTAGTGGTCTGGTTCATTTTTCTCATTTGGTGAAGAAATTACAGTTTCCCTATAAATGGGGAAGAAGCAATTATTTGTAAAAGTCTCTGGCCCCAAGACCTTATGGGTCTGTTGGCATGTTGGCCGAGAATTACTTTATCATATTGCTTTGTCAATCCTTAGTTTGAGATGGAAAAAACAAACAAACATCTGTTTTAAAAACCGTAAGATATTTAGATTACATTGTCTTCCAGTGAATGCAAAACAGTAGATTTTTTTTTTTATCTTACTATTAATTCAGCTTTGTGTCATTTTATGAATTTAATTAGCTGTGAATGCAGATAGTTTAAGACAGATTCCTGGTTGTGATTAGTGGTTTAATAAAGTTCCTAATGGTGGTTTTCAGGCCATAATAATCTCAATCATACCTGACTAGCTATGTCCTCTGCTATTGACTCACACAGGTTCCCATGGTAACAGTACCACCAAGCAGTAAAAAATGACTTAATTTACCACAGGACTACTGTACATAAATCTCTGATAGTTTCATTTATAGTTTCAAAACATAAAAGTATTCTTAATTTGGGGGTTTCGAGTGGGGTACTGCACTGTATATCATGCTGCTGTTATCAACAGAAAAGTATTGTAAACATCAATTACAATCATGTGGCAATCACTTAACTCCTAATGATGGTAAATGGTTGCCATGTGTTTAGTGACATATATTTGCTTTGTTCTAAAACGCTACTCAAGTCAACGCAGCCTACCCCCTGTGGGTGTTTAATAGGATACTTATCTAAATTATCTGCACTTCCTTTTTTTATTTCTTACCTGTTTATTTCCTTTGATGAATGCTCAATATCATTATGCTTTGTTTTGGCATAGATCATTACTCACCACACTGACCAACTAATCCAGCAGCAATTGCTTCTGAATGGTAATGATTGCTGGGAAGTGAATATTAATGTAATATTACGGAAGTAGATATTATACAATATCCCTTTAAGGTGGTGTAAGTCACATAGGGCTAAACTGATGAATCCAGTGGAGGCAGGGATATGAACAAGCCCCTTGTTACATATAGTACCAGTTCGACAAAGTATATACCTTGAACTTCAATTAGTCATACTTGAGCTTTACCTCAAATTTTTTTCTATTTTCATACTAAGCACAAGAGTGATTAAGCTCCTACAGTATTAAAACATGGAATGGCTGAAGCTCCCTGAAAAAAGTAGTAAAAGTTGGGACTTTAATTATAGCTTGCATCTCAATATCAGGAGGTGTCAAGAGAGCTGTAAATTCAACCCATATAGTACGATGTGTCTAATACATTTTTAATGTCCCTAGCTTAGGGAGAGTTGTATTATCAGAGGACATCGACCTACACAACCCTTGCTCACTATCCAAGCCAGCAACATCAAAGATAAAGTGCTTGAAACGTCTTAAGCCATGATGCTATTGACGGTAAGCATGGTCTTGTCATCCATCACTGTCAGGTAGTCGATGTCCTCAGCAAAGAGAGGCAAAAGCCATTTCTGCTGAAACACTAACTGCCTGTTTAGATTGAAGCTTCATTTATCACAGCATTGCGGTGAGGACTGGGTTTATCTTGGGCCCCTGCCAGCTGAGCAGATTGAGTCTTACCGTGAATTTCTTGTAGAGTTCGTAGGTCAGGAGGGGGTTTGGCAGCTCCCTGAAGTAGAGCTTGCATAGCGACCCCACACAGTGAATATCCTGCAGATACACTTCCCTCGTCAGGTCCGGGCAGGGATCTGAGCCAAACTCCTGCCTGAAAATGTAGACGTGGCATTGATTATCAGCAAGGCAAATGGGCAGTGATTTAAGCCGAGGGACAGGGGCAAAGCAGTTCTGTTTTCCCCAGTCCTCTGGTTAAATGTGTTTAAAACAAGGGCCAGCTTCCAACTCCCTGTTCAGTGCCATCCAGAAAGATCCACAGTACAATCTATTGAAGCAGGACACTTACCTAATGTATATCATTGTATAATTCATCAAACATGAAACAAAACCAAGGACTTGCTGTTCCCTATGCTTTTGCTCCAGAAATATAATTTAAAAAATGAAGAAATGTAAGGCCTTCTAAAGCACACGGGTATACAATACTTACTTGTTTTGTAACATTAGGCCCCATTCACAAAGCTTTAACTTATTCATTTTATTTTCATTTAGAAAATATTGTTTAGTTACCTTTAAATAAACCCATTATTGATGCAATCTATTAGCCTGTTTCATTGCTTTAATTTCACATTATTCACATGTGTTCCCCATTGCCTAAGCTCTCCAGGCTGCAGTGGCTGCTGGTGGGTCGATCCATGGGGATCTTCAATCTGTACAGCTCGGTGATCACGTCTGTGTACACCTAGGGGTTTGATAATATTCTGGCACTGCTGGGGAGAGCTTTGAACAACCGATTGACAATAATTTTTGCACTAAATAATAAGATAATTCTGAAATGCATAAAACAGCCAAACGCCAAGCCCAATGCCATAATACTGCTAATAACTGTGTGTATATCTATAAGTTTACATATCTAAAAACATAACTATAAGAACCAGGAGGTTTAAAAACATTTTTTTAATATCATCAAAACAGAAGAAAAGTTAAAGCTTTATGAATAGTGGTGTGAAACACGATGTAGGGAAACTGTATCCAGAACACGTGATATCAAGTCAAAGTCATCTGGAGCTAAAGCTTCTCAAAGGCATCTGTATGTATTAAAAATAAACTGAAAATCCGGTTTTACTTTGTGCCATCAGTATGTAGACTAGATCTGTTGTTTGTTTACTGCATATTGATGTATGTAGGTTTCTGAATATCAACACAGCATCAAAGAGTCTCTGCCTAATCTTTCTGTCTGAAGTAATCAAACACAAAACATCTTTATATTCTCTGTAGCTGTACCGACCACTCTATTGCAATTATGTTCCAAGAAGGAAAATGTAAGTCAGATCTACTCTGAGAACTACTGGGAAGATTCTGAGAGCCAGTTTGTTTATTTAAAATGTTCAGTAAAATGAATTATCCATAATCCCCAGCTCTGAATTGAAACTACCTCTCCAGTGAATTCCACAAACACACTGATAAAAAGGATTGAATGGTTTAATTTAGTTCACTGTGTTGCTTCCAGGTCAGTACAAAAGCCCTTGGTAATGAACATCATATGAAACAGCGAGGAGAAAATTGCTGATACCAGCACTATAAATATAGGGAATGCAGAAAATGGCTATATTCTGTTTTTAGAAAGATTAGGCCTTATTCACAAAATGTTATCTTTAATTTTTTTTTTTTAATTATTATTTATTTATTATTATTTAACTTTGGTTATTTTTAATTGACTTTTTTTTTTTTAAAGAATACACCACTTAAAATGAATTTTATTTTATTTTTTACTGTCCCCTTAACGTTTTATTATGTCTGCACATTCTAAGTGGTTCTATTACAATGACTTACTGGAAATACTGAGATTTAGTTACATGTATTGTTAACTCTGTGTTAAGGTGCTTTCCCCTGAGCCCAGGAGCTGCTCTTCAGTTCTAGTTGATTGTCACTGACATACACATATTGTAGCCAAGGCTCCATTTAGTGAGCTGCCACTTTGATGAAGTTTTGTTTTGTTTTGCTGGCTGCACACTTGATAGTGCTGGTGCTTGCTGATATAAAGATATTTGGTCTGTTTTAGTCTACACTACTTGTGCCTAACTAAAGAGAGGCTCCGTCAGGGTACTTTAATACAGACTTACCAAAAAAAATAAAAAAAAATAATGAATTACAAGTCATTTCAATGAAAAAACACTCACAATGATGGCAAACCTCATCAAAAACCTGAGAAAGTGGAATGTGGGGCTGCTAACTTTTTAAAGTACTCCCATGTACAGTTAACATTTTATAAACAGGACTCACAGCAGCAGTCAAAGCAAAACACTGACCTCTTCACTGAACACAATGACATTTTATACCTGAGTCTTTGGATGTTGGAGGTGATCCCTGAGAGCCTGTAAATGCCATCCACAATGCCATGCTCCTCAATGAACTCGGCACAGCACTTAAGGACCTGGGGAACTGGAACAAGAGAAGATTGCACTTAAAATAGAGCCTCGGTCATGAAAAACCGAGAACGGTATCCTGTTTTATTGATTTTAAATACTTAACATGATCTCTCTAGTAAAGAGCCACTTGGAAATATAAGACACAAAGGCCGACAGGATCCATTGTTACACAGGAGAGTTCAGATATGCTTGTCCTTATCATAGGAACAGTCTGTGCTTCCTTCCCAAAAACGCCAGCCTCATCCTGTCTGTAACTCTGATGAAGAAACAACAATATGTGGACATGTCCCATAGTTCGACAACTCTGGAAAAAGTTATCCGAATCATTGAATAAGCTTAGAAACCTATATTATTATTTTCCCCATGCTTCCCCTCAATACATTTCTGTTACCGTGCTGTTAATAGCCCTGGGGGATAAATCAGATATTACAGTGTTCTAAACATGGACCATCACACAATGGAACCCCTGAGCAAATTGAACTGTTTTCAGAAGTTTTTAAACAGTGCAATATATAACAATGTATTGAATGTGGATGTATTAACAATCAAATTACTATGTAACCCCACAAACAATTACAGTGTAATTAGAGTCACTAACTATCAAAAAGTTACTTGAATTAAAAGAAAGAAAGGAACAGCATCCTGAACTGCAATTTTGTAATATTCTACCATAGCAAACACTGGGCTGTTAAAAGGCTTTTTTTTTTTTTTTTTGTTATAGTCATACACTTACACAGCATTGGTTCACAAAATAATATGTTAGTGACCCTCTAGACTGCCTGAAACTACCACATCTGTAAACTAAATATGCTGTACACAAAATATAAAGAGCACAAAGTACGCAACGGGAAATGAAGGATTTATCAATGAAGACCTGACATCACCAGAAAGGGTGTGACACAGTAAAGAAAAGAAGTAGCATCCTGAACTACAGTTGATGTTCAAATGCCATAGCGCTATAAAGGTGTCTATTTGTGCATCTTATTATTTGCCTGGTTGTTAGTATTGGGTTCCAACTTCCAAATACAACAGCATTAACTCTTTATGCTTTACTAATGGCTTAGGGGATAATGTGACATGATCAATACATTTTAATTATAGGATAATTGCGCCTATGAGGGAGCAATTAAAACACAAACAAAAACCCCAGTTGCAATATTTCATGGTTTGAGACAATTAGACTCAGATTATCAAGAACATTTTTATTCCCCTCTTCATTTTGGAATTAACTACAGTGGCAGCCAAACACCAGCTATAAGAGCGGCGTGGTACTCTGTGTGATAAAACTGAAGTGAATGCAATATGCAGCTGTGTGTAGACCAGTGGGGAGGCTCTGTGAGGTACATGGAAAACCTGTAGTAATACTAAAAGAAATTATTCAACAATATCAAGTCTATCCCCCACCAAAACCATACAGGAAAGCAAGAAAAAGAAGCACAAATTGATTAACTAATAACAGATGTTCAGATTTGCTTCTTAGAGCAATCACTAATATTACAAAACTCTACTTTTTACTTAGATATACTGTTATCTCCTTCTATTCTACCACAAATGTTTTTATAGTTATGGATGAACTACTGTAATACTACTGCATAACTAATGTATTTTTTTTTTTAAATGTAGGCTTATTCTTTTAACTTTATACATATTTAGTGCGCCTAAAAAAAGATCTACAGTGTCACTGGCTACAGTAAAAAAAAATTGTTCTGCCAGTGTATCCCAATAATGCAGTGACCTAAACTATTTGGTATAGTACTTCAGTTTAAACCCAGACCTCCAGGGGTGAAATGAATGAATTTACTTTGCAATTTGCACTGAAAACCCAAAAGTGGCATGACCAGGTTTGTGGCCCCAGGCCTGAATGGGATTTAGTGTAGTTAAATGCATTATTACTATTCCTCAAGTTATGGGTTTAGGAGCAGTAGCACTGAACAGCATATGTTGTTCCTGAACATTTCTGTTTAAATCACTAATGCACATAAAAAATGTAATTCTTCCATGACATTCCATGTTCACTCTGCCTGAAAGCATGCCTTCATGTGTTGTTTTATTTTTTCTGTCCTAAGCAAGATGATACATGGTAAGCTCACTCGCTCTGCTTCTCCATGGCTCAGAGGAACTCAGCCCAACAGAGACCCATTATAGCCTCGACCCCCCCTACTGATTCCCCTGACCTTTCTGCATCATTTCCAGAATGAAGAAGCTGGAGGAAGAACATTCTCACAGAGAACAAACCCAGAGAGGAACCCTTTGGCCCCTGTTTATGTTTTTTTTAATTAAAATATTCCACATAAGAGCATTGAGACAGATATCTTGTTTAAATAAGCAATCCTTTAAAGGAGAAACAATATTCACACAACTAAACCTTTCATATCAACTTCATACCTCAGTCTAAAAGGGCAGAGAATATATATATATATATATATATATATATATATATATATATATATATATATATATATATATATAACAAATGCAAGAGCATCATCAGTTACTTTACTGTAGATACTTTACACATACATCATGACTTGAGATCAAAGTACCTTGCAACAGGTATGTGTTCTTTATATAAGTAACTGAGCCATCTCTTATCACGTTATTCAATACAAGATAAAACCACCACACGTTTGTCACATGTCACACAGTAACTATTAACTGCAAGGAATAGTTTAGCAGATAAACCCTAGGAACTTTAAAAAATGCCATTTTACTACACTGTAATACTACAGCACAGTAACTACACACATTATTGTGTAGATAAAGTAACAACCTGCTTCGTTACAAAAATGGAAAATGTCAGTTGCTAACCTCTTTTGTAATTATTCTGTATGTGTGCATGAGTTTCCGAATGTACAACATAATTACTACAGTATGTAATCACACATGTGATTGCAGTGTTAATGTAGTGTAATTGAATATATACAGCACAGCCAACGTGGTTTGAACCTTTGGAAGATGAATGGTCCCTGCCATCAACTTGAGCCCTTCCAGCATGGAAGACCCAATGCCCAGCCTGTGCAAGTTGGACCAGCTTTATGCAAGTGATGAAAAGATGGTCAGATAGTAACTTTACATTGACTTCACAGACAATTGACACTTTTATAATAGCGTTTACTTGCAATAAAAGTGTCAAGCTATTAGCTAGAGATGACCTTTAATCTATTTTTCTTTAAGAAAAATGTCTATTTTTATCAGCAATGCAAGGATTGTAGTTCAATTAGGATTTTTTTCCCAAATGAGTCTATATCTATATTCCTTGGGCATTGCTGGCATTAACTTAAACAGTCTTCAGATGCAATCTCAATTAGTTGAATTCTATAAAGCCCAATTGCACTTAGTTGATTTTTCAGCTGCCTTTGGCAGTCCCTTAGAAATACAACAATTGGCTGTGCATTAATGCTTAGCAACCATTGCGTCCCCAAGAGATGTTGGTCCCCACAGGGCATAGGGTTGAGGCAGATTGTTAGTGCTAAGGGAGGGCAATTATAACAATTATTTGATCTTTTAGTTCAATCCAGATTAATGACAAATGATAACAACTCTGATGAAATATTTATAAATATGTTATCTTCAACAGCTCTGCTGTTGAATTGTAGGTCTGAGTTATGCATACTTTGCAGTGTGTTAAGTGAAACATTGTTTGAGTGCTCTAACTAGTGTTTCACTCATCTCCCAATCGTTATATAAATTATGTAATATCCAATCACACTCAACTCATGTCCAATGACTCAAGGGACAGCAATCTGTGACAGTGAGAGTGCAGCAGATAAGAGTTTTCCTCTCCCCTGTGCTGGGGGTGTAAAAAAAAAAAAAAAAAAAAAAAAAAAGGGTATTTTACTTGTTAAACAGGTTCCTGGTATTTTAAACTCAAGACAAATTATCATTTCCTGTGGGTTTTACAACATAAAACTGTCTGAAGAGGGATATACATCTGAAGTTTCACTAAAACCAGGGCGGGCAGTCAAACAGAAGCAACACATTCATGGCGACTGCATTCCAACAGACATTCAAATCTTTTCAATTTGTATATGTATTGAGTGGAAATATTTATACAAAAGATCAGAGGAGATTCTACTTGTCATTACTTTATAGTTTCTCTTTTTGGAACTGATTTATCTCAGCTGGTGCTTGCACTCCAATGTAATAGTACTCTGTTCATTTGTATTCCAGTCAAATAACAGGATAGATGTTATTATTAATGGTGCCATTTCCATCTCATTATCACACCCACAAATGCAACAAACTCTTCACACATTTAAAATATTATTTTCTTATCTGTTTTTTGATGTTACAATTCTGAACTTAGATAGTATTTGTCAATACAAAAACCTTCACATTCCTAAAGCACACAGAGGTAAGAGTCCATTTGTAACAAAAAACCCCAGCTTATTACATAGGCCTATACAGTTATACAGAGCATGTAGAACAAGACATTTCCAGAAATATATATTCAGTATAATAAAACAATATTATATAAACTGCATGTGGAGGATGCCACTTTGTTTTGCTTCCCTAAGATACAATGGAATTTGTCGATGAAGTTCAGAACTGTACTGTATTATATAAGCAGGAGCATATCTGTTTAGTTTGTGTATCTGCAGCTGAAACTAATGTACTGCTATAATTTTGCCAATTTCAGAGAGACTAATGTCTGTGTACCGGTATTCTATTTTATGTGTGTGTTCATGTTTTTTGTTTCCTTCTCCCATTTTAGTTGAATGTATCTCTCTTCAATTATCCTTGTCTTTAAAAATGGAACACACCAGTCAAGCAAAGATGGTGGCAGCAGTGGTGGGTTGGTAATTGGCAATTATCAGAAATAAAAGTAAATTAATTCTGGTCAAACAAAGGTGTTGGCATTAGCTGCAAAACAGAGATTTCCACATGCTCTGTGAATACAATTGTTTGGTTCCAGATGGTCTTCAATAAAAGCAGTGAGGTTATTTATGTAAGGTTGCACACATGTGCGCTGCAAGGTATCACACATGTGTTCAGGTGGAAAATGAAAAGAGTTTTCCAAGCTGAATGAATCAAGCTGCTTGGCTGCAGTAAAAGCTGTGAGGTTATGTAAGGTAGTACACACATTTGTTCTTGCTGACCATTTTGTAACTGACCATCATTATTCTAAAGAACACTTTGTAATGGCTGGAGTGTATGACGAAACTATCACAGAATTAATTATAACGTTCTAACATTCAGTATGTGTACTCACAGTGAATGGTTTATTTTTCCATAGCATTTCTTTTTTTTTTGGAAGATATTTGTATATCCTATGGCCAGTTTTACAAGTAACACTTGTAAATCTATCCCCAGTAAAGAACCTTCCATAGAAGATGATACACTACAGTACAGAAAAAAAGATTCTCATGCAAGTCCTGAGAACTCTACTATTTCTGAAATTATATAGAAGGGCAGCATTCCGATTATTACTATTAAACATTGGCTATGAACTCGGTATTCCACTGTGCTGCAGGAAGGTAGAAGTTCACAGGAAGTTAAAAACGGCTTGTTTGTTTCAGGGGAAGGTTGACACACCCATCGCATGCAGCTGGTATAACTTAGAATCTCTCCCACTGCAACACTTCCTCTGATAGAAATTGGTTCCAGGTGGGATACAAATCGTGAAAGTTTTTGATGTGAAAGTAAACTTTCATTTGAAAGTTTCAGAGAGACTGACACACATGTGTATATATATATATAATATAATATATATATATATATATATATATATATATATATATATATATATATATATAACTCAAAGTTTCCTGTGCAGTGCGTTCAACAATGGTATTAAATTTACAGTACTGCTTTAGCTGTACTGTATGTATCGTATGTTACATCCATAACTTCAAAAACAGCCAGTCAAAAACTAGAAAGTTAAAATTGCAAACTTGCTGAAATGTTTGTCAACCTGACTTCATTTCTTAAAATAAAATAAATAAAAAATAAATACATAATTTATTTCAAAATTAATTAATTAATTAATTAATTAATTAATTAATTAATTAATTAATTGGACGAGTTGTAACAGGGGAGACCTGCGCTGACTCTCTAGGCGCATTCATAGTGCTGCAGGAAGAGGGCAGCAGCCCTACAATATCGGCCTGTGACATTGACACGGAGAGGTTGCATTGCGGCATTGACACGGAGAGGTGGGAAAGAGGGTGTGTGGGTTTTTCCCCTCTGAGTGGCTGAGAGGTGGGCTTTGTGGGGCTGCTGCGCTGATAAAATGACGCTCTGTGGTTCCCTCAGGTCTGCCCCCTCTCAGACGAAACAAGCCAGCCAGTTGGTGGAAGCGCTACTGTCGGACCGAGCACGGCCGGAGTGGAACAAGCAAAATAAATAAATAATTTGTTAAAGAAGAAAGAAAGAAAAGATTATTTTTGCAGCCGGGAAAAACTTGGGCAGACGCCGATTATTGGCTAGGGTAGTGAGGGAACGCAAGAGTATAGGACGGAGATCCGGGCCGTACGAGTAGCGGTGGCCGGGGTGAACGCTACAGAGTGCAGCACCTTTATTTTGTAGTTTTATTACTGTGTTTTATTTTCCCTTTTTCTTTCACCTTTTGTCTTTTCTGATTATTATTTCGTGGTCTTGTTTATCGTTGCCGGTACTCAAACCACAGACAACAGCGCCCTCTGCGGGTTGAAATAATTCATTGTGCCTGAGCAGCATTACAAATAAAGTTCTGTCTCTCTCTTCTGTTACTCATAGTGTTTTTTCTGCCCAATGGAGATTTTGACCCCAAAAGGCAAAAGTTTTCACTATAACGTGTTCTCTAGAGTGACTATTGGCCTGTTTTATGGACAATCGCACAAATATTTTGGTGATTTGATACTATATTAGCCAATAATGTTGCAATTCAAATGGTTCATACTTCGTAGCATGGTTTAGTACAATTACAATTGCACAGATAAGAATTATTACTGAAACGAAGAGTGATGAGGTGAACTAGCTCCAGCCAGCTTCTCTCTACTGATGTGGGAAAGCAGGGCCAATGCAACACAGCCAAAATCAACAATTTGGCAAGCCTGATTCAAACCATGACCACGAAGCTCACCAAGCTCTGAACGACACTGCTTTTACTCGGAGAGCAACTGGGGACAAGAGTATGTCATGTTAAATCTGAAGCGTCCCACAGTAATGCTCCGTTTTAGACTAAAATGTAACTTGTTGGTTTATGTTTACTACATTCTTCCGGTCTAGCCTTCAGTGCACTGTACATAATTAGAATGCAGAATGGGTAAAAGTTGACAGCCCAGTTTATTTGCACCCCCAAAGGGAGGTAATTAGCTGTAGCAACCAAAGCCTTGAAATATACTTTCCACAATGTCACTGTGAGACAAAGAGTCATGCTTATGTTATTATACAGTCCGTAGGAGGTTATGACATAATCAAGTTTTGTTTTAACTGTATAATGCCCAGAAATGGGGATTATATTTTTCCACATGGTGTTAGTATTAAACTGACTGCAGAGTTCGCTCTACCAGCTGCTCTAAATATGTTTGCTTCCTGGCACTTTGAGATTCCACATGACTTGGTCAGCTGTCCTTTGCACTTTGCTTGTTCATTAGTTACAGCTTTACTTTAGGAGTATGTCCTTACATAAACCACTCGCCTGTCGGGGCTCATAATTTACTGGGACATCCTTCTGCGGGGATAAAAAACCATATATCACTAAAGATCATTCAGTATTCTCTATTCATACTTTATAGACTATTGTGCAGGCTGCTGTACGATCCAAACTTACTGTATATCGACCTACGAGAGGTCGGAGCCACTGTTTTCTTGCACTCTGGCCTTGAGTGGAGTAAAAATCAGATGCAATGTTTTTTATACTTATAGTGAAAATGCAAATACATTTCATATGGCTGTTTCACATCAATATCAGGGTCTACTATATTAAAATGTGATTCAATTAACTTTATATAAAATATACACAATTATTCAGTTTCTTATAAAAACATATATCACACTCAAATGTAGATAATTATTTTTTGTCTTCACATAGTTGTTTACATTCCTCAAAATTCACCCACCCCTGTAGCAGCAACAATGAGAAACTTTTCAGGAGTCCTAGTTCTAAAAGCAAGGACTTCTGCTGTAAGAGAAGATTGATTGTCTATAAAGCAGTATTCAACAGGGTGTCAAATATATATTTATTCCACCATGTGTTCTCAACCTGGTTTGTGTCGCAACTTTGTTTAGAAACATAGCAGTCAAGTTACATGCTATATACAGTATGTGTAGTACATGCATCCCTTGGTAATTAAGTATACTTCCCTTCTGTACATGTCAGCCATCATACTGCTGTCCCGTACTTTTACATTTCCTTTACATCAAATTAGACAGAATGCATAAACCATGATCTGTGAGGTGTAAGAGCGTTAAATGGCTTTCCATCACTTAAACAGCGTTATATATTCCTGTGGTGCCACATTAAGTTGAAGCCAGCTAAATGAATCAGCTCATTCAACCAGAGTTTCGTGCATTAAACCATTTATAAAAGTGGGTCAAGTGATATCCTTTTAATTAAACTACCTATGAAAAAAACTCTGGTGTCTGTCAAGATAACTGATAAATGGGTTTCATTAATCAATGTGTCCTCAGGTGGCCCAAAGTAGACATTTAAGTAAAGGCCTTCAAGAACTGCTAATAAATTACAAAGTTACATACAGACTTCCCTGAAGTATTACACAATGTTGTTTCCTACATTGTTTTTTTTTTTCTTTCTTCCCCTCTATGGTAGGTGTTTAGTTCATTTTTACAAAATGCAACCAAGGGATAACCATAAAAAAATGATCAATAGCAATGATGCTCTCATAGTAGACTTGAACCAGTTGCATCATGATCCAAGGAAGTGAGCCTTACAATCAATTACCATTCTAAAATGAATACCAAACAACTGCTTATTGCTGGAAACTATTTGGGGTGCATATCAGGTACACTGAATATCACTGTGCTATAAATGACAATATGGAGTAAAGAGCTTTGAAAATAAAAATGTCTTAACCACTGAACAGAATCTTCCTTCAGGACCATTTGCATAGGTAGTTAATAGTTCACATCATAACGTCATACCAACAAAAAAACATTAACGCCAATTTGGAAATGTAATGGGTTTTACAATAATAATAATAATAATAATAATAATAATAATAATAATAATAATAATAATAATAATATAGAAAACAAATATGTTCCATTTGGCCCACTATGTTAATGAATGATCTGGCAACACTAAGCAAAATGCTTGTACTCTATATAGGGGTACAAATGCAATTCAAAGATTATACTTGAAAATAATTGAACTGCATGAGATGGCTGTTATGTTCTCATATTATTCCGGTTAATGAAGTTTTGTTTGTTTTATGCTTTAACAAAAAAATAAATAAATAAATAAAACGTTATAGGTTTGTTCCATTCTGTTAACGTCTCTCATAACAGGGTATTGTAAAAGTGCCAACCGTGGCCTTACAGAGCACATCCTGTTGATCTCAGTGTTGACTTCCTGTAAAACTACCGGGCTTCCTGCTGACAACCTTATTCCATCAGGAACTACACATGCAGTTGTATACACAATGAGACCTATATTGTATCAAGTGCAAAGGCAAAGGAACACTGTCAGAAATAAATAACACAAAACTTGCAAGAAATTACTTTTGTCAGAACACTTATTGAAGTGCTCCCATTTGCAGCTACTGTAAGTTGTTTTTAAGAGGAAAAAAAACAACCCTTGTCATAATCTTCATCTTTCTAGAGAGTATGACTGTTTTCAACGTTAACATCCAAACTCTTATACGAAATAAATAAACTGGAGGAAATTACACCTACAAAAGTTCCTTTACCTGTCATCACTGCTCTAAATGACAGCATTGCATGGGACCCAAGAGCCTCCGCCTGCTGTAACCGCAGGGCACAGTACTGAAAATACTCCTATAAAATACTGAACAGGCTCTTAATCCAGGCTCATAAACACCTCATGAAAGGTAGAAAACATGTTGAATGTGCCGAATGTATTGGAATTACGCAAACCTGGTCTCTCTAGGAAGTCTGGGAAAAAATATAGAAATGAGCAAACAAATGAAAACAAAATGGGCCAAAGCAACCATAGTTTTTCTCCAACAGAAAGCTGCTTTAAAATATTAATAACCAGCACAGGCACATACAGAGGAACCTCATAATAAAACCACTGTAAGTGAAAGATTATAGTGAAATGCAAGTGATGATGTAATGCTTTTGGATTATTGCCAAATGCAATCCTAAATGTCATTAAGAGGCTAGGGGAGTATGATTCAAGATTGGTGAAGATTGGTTCAAAATCAAGGCAGTTATCGTGCTTACTCTGTATGTTAGTGAGACAGACGGATGGAAGAAGACCCTCAAAACCCAGAATGAACATTTAAATATATCAACAACAGCCTTGTTCTGCTCAGTGTTGGCGGAGCAGAGGAAGGAGCCTGTACAAGTTAAGAACGCAGGAACTCTTTGACAACATTCCCTGATGGCATACTGTGTGAACTAAATGAGCAATCGAGGCAAGGGCAAAACAGTTGTGCTTATGCAACAAACGGAGTATGTCGGTTATACCACTTGCAATGGGATCATTGACTTGATTAAAGATTCCTTGCAGCCTAATATGATTGGCTGTCTATCAGTGGACGCCCTTGACAGATGCCCTTAGCACATGTGTCTGGAAGCGTACATTATTCTGATTGATCAGCACAGTGTTGCATAATCATATAGTTGGCTGATCGGACAGCTGAAATACAATATACAGAGAGTGGCTAGAGGTTTGCCATAATCTCTACTTGCAACTCCTCTCCACAAAGAATACATATTCAAGGGGGGAGGCGTTCATAGTTTGATATACTTTTTAGGGTATATGTTAGATTTCTTTTATAGGACATGGTGGATTCTAATATCTTGGGATTAAAAGATTAGCCAATGTAAGGTGTGTTCATCCAGTATTCAGTATGAAATGTATAGAGATACAAACCCCAAGGGCACAATTAATAAAGGAAGTGACCAGTGTTATAGAGACACATGCTTGTCCAAAGCTAACGTACGTTTATCACGGAATGTGGATCTGTCTTGACACAGGATAATGTACCAATCTTTCCAGGAAACCAGAGAGAAGCTAGCTGGAATGGAAAAAGATGATGTGAAAACTTGTTGTTACCTTTACACTATCCTGTTTTCTTTTCACTGGCAGACTGGATGTGAAAAAGTTAAAACCTTATCAATCCTCAGTGACAGACATATAAAGAGCACTGTGTCATTTTTACCAGCTCAATATTGTACTCTTCCTGCATCCTGCACTATTGCCAAAACTTATTTTTTAACAATAATTGTCATTTTTCTGTTATTTGTATTCACATGACTGAGTCTTTAACAAGCTTGGGTATTGCTGCTAAAATCACTCCACTACCCAGCAACCACACTAACTCATAAAAACGCAATAGTCTGGGAGTTGTAAAAAACAACTTTGTGTTCCTTAGTCTGTAAAAAAGTGTGTGCATTTTGGTATACTTGCTATGTATAGGTAGTCGCAATATCAAAGATATTTGATTGTAAAAAGGGAAAGCAGAACCCTCCTGTTGGATTTCTTAAGCCTCATCAAAGCTTTTGTTGACTTGCTCTACTTGTGTCTTTATTCTGGAATTGGCTATTTAAAAAAAGCAGTGCACATGTTTTTGTGTACTTAAGGTGTTTGCTGCATTCAGATTTGTCCTTGCCCTAACAATACACTCCAACAGTAGTGTGGTTATTTCATTAAAACACCTTGGCATGTCTTATTCTTAAATATAAAATAAGACATACTGTATAAGAGGAAACTTGAAATAATTAACTTCAGAACACATACACACCTTTGAACTAAATTTACGAGTTGCCTCTTTCAAGTTTTATAATTTCAATAAATGTTTTGCAACTTTAAGTAAAATGGTGCAAATGGCACTTTGTATATTTGTGTACCTTGGCTCTCACACTAACTGAGTGTCCTAAGTCTTACCTATGCCCCTTACCAAAACTATAGCAAATCATAACACACAGTAAAAGCAAATCACATAGTATAGGGCTTTTAGTAGAAATTTAGTACAATCCATTGTAACTTCGTGGTTTAATTACAAGTTAATTTTGATATTTAGAAAAGTATCCACAATATAAATATAACAAAGCAGACAAAAAAAAAGAAGAAAAACAGAAACGCCTCCACTTTGTCACAGCTGAAAGGGTACAGAACCTTGATATTCATTTATTCCAAACAGGCAGTCTTCAGAGAAGACATTTAAATGAAGTCTACCAACAGGTTTCTCTTTGAATACAGTACATTCTCTAACCTAGAAGCAACAGAAAGAAAAAAAACAACTGAATCTGATATATGGTAGGTCCTACCAATGTCGAGTGAGTAAGTATTTTAATAGGTTTTTGGGGGTTTGAAAATAATTGTAGTTTACAGAGTTTGGAAATTCCAAAAAAACCCTGAATATATTTTATAAAAATGGAAAAAAGGGTAGTGCGGTTTCCTCTCAAACAGCATTATTCATCACTGTAACTGCTCCCTCAAGGGCGCATGTCTCTGCCACTTTCAACATGGAAATTCAACAGCCTTTATTGTCTTTATTGTCTGAATAAGGATGATATTATGGTTAGCTTTAAAGCTTTAAACCAACATTTAATTTGCTTTTTTATTTTTCTGAAACTTGAGTACATGAGTGCATTTTTTTTGTGGAAGAATGCGAGTTCCAGTTGCAAAGCTTTATTTTATTTTATTTATTTATTTTATTTCTTTGTAAATTGGGTTTTTTAGAATTTACTGTAATTTTCTAATCAAACCAGGCTTTATATAACTCAAGAGTTTAAGCTTAGTGAACTGGGTGTTGTGTGATAAAGGTTCATTTTTTAAAATTAGGTTATTTCGTATTAGAACTTTCATCCAGGAAAACTCTACCACAGAACATTCCAAGAGAACAGCTAGCTTTTATAAAAAGGGAAGCAAAACAATGAAAAGAAAAACAAATCTGTAAGTCAGAGTTTTGAAATGTTTAAATTAAGAGTAAAGCCACTGTTTAACAGTTTCTAATTGTGGTAAAACCCTGATTATCAGGTATTAGCTTAGAAGTCGTTTGTATGGCGATAACTACCAGTTGGTAATCTCTCTAATCAGGGTGCTGTTGCTTAAATCATTCCCTCAGCATTTAATTGATAATGAGATTTTGTTCAAATTGTCAAAGTTATCTTTTTATACAACTGCAGCTTATTGGGGAAGTTTTCAGTTAGGGGTCGTTCAAAATGAATTGCTCTTTATCAAGACCTGCCACCCCAAAAACGTACATATACATATATTGATCACTGTCCATGTGTAGAAATACCTACATTACTGTACAGGTTCACAGACCCTAACTAGCCTTACTGAAGGTAACATTATGGTCTTCCAAGATTAGTGCTAGTCATGGCCTCATCTAATTCATTGACATAATCACAGATACACACTTTAAAAGCACTTTATAATGAAGAGAGTATGAGTCCTAATTATGAATACCATGTTCTCAATTCATAAAGCTCTCAGACAGTATTACTTTTTCATTTTGCTGTCTGATTTCTGGCATTAAGGTTAAGGACTCATTATCTTCGCCCCCCACCCCCATTAACCTTTATGTGATTGATTCTTAAAGGTCTGAAAAGCTATAAACCTGTGTCTGTGAAGATTCAATAACATTGTTTTTCTTCACAATTAAGTGTCTTTTTTAAGCAATGAAGCTGAATAATCCATTTCAAACACGTAGTAATTAAGTTCTCTTCAGAGTAAATGAAGCTACTATAAAAAAAGTGTAATGAATATTCAAAATGTTATCTGATTACCACAGAAACCTCCAAGCCACATCCCTTATCCTGTTCATTGACAATACAGTCCCCCCATGACCACACAGTTCTGCGTTATTCCTTCTAAACAATTCCAACGGCCTTGTCGGACAGGAAGTGTGAGACTGTTTACATAATCCAAATCCTCCTTTCGACGACAATGAACTTCTGTCAGCTTAGTCTGTAAATATATATCATATTTACATAAGTCACTCACAGATGCTTCTGAGTGTTTTGTGATATATATGAGGTGGTCACTTGAGGAGTCTGGATGAGACATGTTTTTGAAGTACTGATAATCTGGTATCTGTCCACATCTGGTACCTTTGCCTTGAACTGAAAGCTGATTGACTGATGGTACTTGCCATTAATTCATAAAACAATATTTAAAAATCAGTTGTTTTCATCAATTCAATTCATTGTTACTCATTAATCTATTAATTTTTTTTTTTATTAATTAGTCATTTAGCAGATGCTTTTATCCAAAGCAACTTACAGAGACTAGGGGGTGAACTATTCTTCACAACTTTTCCTTTCTTTAACCACTGGACCAGCAAGCCAACAAGTTATTTGCAGTACTGCAATGTATGCCAAACCCTAAGAGAAGGCAATATAATTCACCCAATAGAATCTGATGATATCAGTCTGTTGCTTGGCTGAATAGAAGCAGACCAAACTGCCATTAAATGGCTAGAGTTTTGGGGTGGGATCAGTGAATAATTGCATGGAAAATATGTGCAGAAAGATTTTAACGTTTCATGTCCTCTGGGACTTTCTTCAGCTGCTCAAATTTATGAGCCCAACAATTACCACCTTTAAAGCACTGTTGAATTGCAGAAATATGGTGCAATAAATTAAAAAAACTACTGCTTGGATTATGCTTCAGACACATAACAAGGAAGGAGGGTGCAGCTAAGTGAAGTGGGGCAGAGTTTCCATACCCTACTCATTCATGCCAGTCTCCATTCCAATCACAAAATAAGGCAGAATGCAATATTATAAGCATGGAGGAAATTAACTCTGGAAAATTCTGGTAAAGAAGTGGTTAATATAATAGCATCTTATGCAGTACAGTCTAATTTTCCTATTGTAAAATAAATTCACCATCTGCTGTTCACATTAAACAGGATATTGGGTAGTTCTGTTCTCTATCGAATTACTAGTATCACATTTCTTATCTAATAAAGAGGAAATAATTGAGGGAGTTCCTGTTGCAGCAAAGGCAAATGTTACAGGGAACAACCTGCAGGATTACAGTATTTTCTTTGGTAAAACGTCATTGGGTTTGGGTTTTGTGCCTGCTGCAGTGTAGTTTAGCCACATTTAGGGTGTGTCCCAGGTCACTTATGTGAATACAATTCCATCTAGATATTTTATATATATATATATATATATATATATATATATATATATATATATATTATATATATATATATATATATATATATATAATGTATATATATATTATATAGTAATATTGAGGGTAGAATTATGACTAACATTAGTCATTGTGATGCCCAAATGTATCATTTAACTGTCATTTTTGAATTATTGTTTAAATAATCAAAATTAATCTTACTTCACTGAAAATAAGACCTATATACAAAGTAGGATATCTTTTTGTTATTATGCATTATGTTTTATGCACCAAGTATTTTTAATTCCATAATTAAGACACAACTGTTTTCCGTGTTTCATTGAAAGAAAAACAACTACAGTCTTAAAAGGTTTTCAGAATCACATTTTGCAAAACTTTTGTGGAGTCAGCTTCTTGATTTCTTATAGGTCTACCTCACAATGTATAATTGAGTAGTCAAAGCTGTTAATGAACTGTCAAACCCAGTTTGGAAACATAGTCAGTCCATGCTGTCTGACACTTTTAAGTCCATTGCCATTGGCATTAGCTATAGATACAACAGCAGCTTGTAACTACCAGTTCCAATAGAAGAGAAAAAGCCAGTATAAATATAAAGACAGGGAACACAGGAGACATTGGATTTCAAAAGAAATAAAGTGCATTGGTTTGTTTAATTTTTGCCATATGCAAAATCAATTATAATATCTGTTAGATTTTTATTTCAGCAAGACATATCAACACACAATACCAGTCTGAGACATATAGGTGAGTGAGAGGTAGTGAGAATCTGAGCCCAGCCCATTCTAGTTTTACGCCTGCAATCATTTACTTTCACAGGAAGCATCTGAGATATGGGTCCCTGAGGATGGGCCTATAGAGTTGATTTAGACAATTCCAAGCCCCCCTGCTTGTGAATTTTAGGAGTGTACCCCAATGCAGTGGTTTTACAATGAGAATCCAATGATTCTGTACTATAACTGCATGGGCCACAGTGGTAATATCTTCATAGTTTCACATACCAAGGGTTCCACAATGTTATAAACCAATACGCACTTGTTATCCGTTTTTCTATGGTATTATGTGCCCTAAATGTTGGCTTCCTTTGAATGCTACAGGCTTTTGGATTATTTATAGCTTTCAAACAGTGTTGTAATCATGGGGTGGAGACCTCTTTAGGGAACCCGGTACAATGCAGTATACAGTTTGTTTTGTGTAACTCTTTGTGTAGATGTACAAATATCTATATAACTGGTGATGAAAGTGGTTATTTCTGTCAATAAAGTTCTGAAAAAAAACATTGAATTAATACCCTATGTGAATTAAGTTTTTCATAGTGGATCAAAATGGAGCAGTGCCTATTTAAAGCAGCAGCTCTTTTTATCTGCCCAGGGCTTTGTTCTAACCATGCCTATGATTATTTCAATGAGCAGTCCAGATCTTTGTTTCAACCTGGTCTGTGTAGGTTAACTGAATGAAGTTTTCAATACAGCATTTACAATATGTCCCCTTAACTTAATAGCAATTCGTGAGTTTGGAATTGCAGGGTTCCAAGTACCATAAGTAAAGTTTTCATAGGTCACATTTGAATGTTGTTCAATAATATCTTTGTCTGCTCTATCCCTGTGTGTTCATCACCTGAAACACAATTCATATCCAGATTACCATGGGCCCATCATTCATTCTGGGGGGATTTTTTCAAGGGGTGCTTTTGCAGATAGAACCGTGTAACTTAACAGTTATCTTTTGAGGTGCATAATTCCATTTGACATTAACATCGTTTTCTTATTTTTTTTTGTTTTTAAAAATGCATAACTGATCATGCTTAACAACAATTTAACATTTTATTTATTTATTTTTATTTTTTTCCTGGAAAACATAAGCAATACATAAAAAAAGGATTTCATTACGTCTTTTTTTAAACAACTTCTTAAAAACCACATTTCCTCTCCTATCCATAGAAATTTCATCATAGCCTTCCAGTCCTAGTAGAATCTCTCAGATGGGTAACATGTTTACAGCAACAGATCAACAAAAGTATTTAATTATTTTTCAATATTATAAAAAGATGTTGTGGTTCCATGTTAATTACAATTAGAATGCCTATTCTTGAATGAAGGTGATATTCTATCATTTATACAACACAACACGGTTGCTTCTATATAGCACTCTTCGTGCAGAGCATCCCAGGGCTCTTTACAACACAAACTCAAAAACCCATTGGCCAACCAGCCCAGCTCACAAATAAGCCAGCTCAAACAAATCTGTTTTGAAATTTAAAAGATTAAATTGTGCCCTGCAGTAGTGCCATTCCACCACTTGAAAGGACCCTTGACTTTATCTTTCATTGCTTCTGGTACAACTCTTCTGGGATGTTTGCCTCCCTGAGGACCTGTTATTGGGCTTTTCTTTTGGGGTATATTCTGGCGAGATCTACCTCCCAGGTAATATTGTTTGCAGACCCTGACTCTACTGCCATGAATACTGAAGAAGTACTTAAATGAAAATTTACAACGTGAGATTTTACTTGTTGTAGCTCTCACCTTGGTCTAGTATTCTGTGGTAGTAGCAATCAAAGCATACTTTCTGTCCTGAGGTAAACTATAGTTGCTATATATTTTTCTTGCCGCTGTACTTGCATAAATTCTCACAATCTTGAAATGGTTTTACAGTGTTTGTCGCTATATGCTTTCCTTCCTGGCAGAGTTTCTTATTTTTAACTGAATTCCATAACTGTGGGTTTGCTATGGTCTTTTTTACCTTTTTTTTTATTAGTCCCTGCATCTAAACTGCTCTGCGGCTGCATAGACCCTGCACTGTTGCAAAGATAGGTTTGTAATGGACTGTTGTCACTTGTTTTCTGACTGTGGGGACCCCTGGTGTGAGCCACTGTCTACCTGAATCTCCTCTTTGATTTGACTGAAATATAAATGGTATGTATCAGAATGTTGTAATAACTAAAATGATAACAATCTCATTTAATTTGTATTTATTTATTTTTAATTTAGTAGTCACCAATTAGTTTTGTGTTATTTTCTCCCCAATTTATAGTGTCCAATTATTTTGTTTAGCTCAGCTTACTGCTATCACCCCTGCGCTGACTCCAGAGGGGTGAAGACGAACTACAGTGGTCGCTGGTGTGCGGTGAGCCGAGAACACCCTGGCCGACCTAACCCCCCCTTCCCCCCGGGCGGCGCTCGGCCAATTGTGCGCCGCCCCCTGGGAGCTCCTGTCCTCGGTCAGCAAAGAAATAGCCTGGACTCGAACGGGTGACATCCAGACTATACATCCTGCACTCTACGCGACTGCTTTTACTGGATGTGCCACTCGGGAGCCCCCACATTCTCACCCTCTATAATCTATGAACCACAAATACCTTGTCAACTTACAATATGGCATTCAAAAACTGAGGGGAACGCAAATGATAGTTAAACTTAAGCTCTTTTTATAATTAAAGAGACTAGTACTGTATGTGAATATTTAATACTGTATGTGAATATTTAATACTGTTATTACAGAATGAACGACTTGGAATAATAAGTCAGATTTATTAAATGCACTATATGCTAAGGTTTAAATAGTCTTCTTGGGCTCTCTCTCTTACTCATGCTGTCATTTTCTGCCTTGACAATATTAAACTCATGAAATCAATTGGTAAGCACCCTTTCCAGACCTTCTAACAACCCAAACCATCTCTATGTATTAACTTATTTTTAGAATATACCTGTAATTCATTAAACTGCTCTAATAGTGTTCAGAACTATCCATGACAGCATTATTGTCTTCTTGTCAGGATTGCTAGAGCTGGTCTGGTGGCACTGTTCTAAAAACTCAGTTAATTGGCTGTTCAGCTAATAAGGGGATTTCTGATTGGTGGAGCCGATTTACCTTTCTGATTCAAACTCCATGGCAGGATATGTAGTTAGAACTTTTTACAGCTTATATTTTACCACATGGTTGACATAGCTTCCATGTATTGAACATGTTGTACAGCACAAATGCTTTAGATAGAACCTTCCCACTACAATCTCAACATGTTTACCAACGCTGTAATTTCAAGCTCACGAACAGTTGAGCAATATCTGCCCATTCAACGTGTATGCTGAAAATAAATTGAATATTATCTAAACATGTATAACGATAGTAGACTTGTGTAAACACAGTCAAGAATGCTGATCTATTTTGTGACAGTAAATTGTTTTCCTTATTACCATTACTTTGCCAGAAAGCTGTTTCTCTTGCATTTCCAGCTCTGTCACTCAACAGGAGACAAATCTCTTTTATATTTCTCCAGGAAGGTCCCAAGTCTTTGGTTCCTGAGGAAGTCTCACTCTCAGCGTCAGCCTGTACTGCTCCTGCAGACCTGCTTAAATGGCAGGACCGCTGACAACAGGCTTAGGAACAGCTGTGATTTCAAAACCTGCGCTGCCAGACAACATCTCCAGACATGCCAGCTGGCATTTCATTGGTAGCATGACAAATGAGCACAAAATTATTTTTGTGACACTGGTATTTAACCCTTCAGCACTGTATTTTATGAGTTTAAACCATTCCTAGTCAATAAAATCTGAATTGTTAGTATTTTTTTTTTTTTAATATAATTTTTCAAGTGTTTCTACATTCACATACAGTATACTGTTCTCTGTTTCCCAGTATGCAGTTTCATTAAAGCCACCAATGGTGTATGGATATCTACCAGTACCAACTGAAAAAAGTGCCAGCCAGTTATTCAGAAAGGAAATCACGTATTCTTACTTTTCCTAGTAAGTTATATAAACAAAAGAACAAACCTGTCTGGAGCACACCATTTTGTGTTGATGTATCAAGTTCTGGAGGTCATTGGCAAAAGAGTTGTTGGTAGGGGCTCCCGAGTGGTGCGTCCGGTAAAAGCACTCCGCGTGGAGTGCAGGATGTGCCCTATAGCCTGGAAGTTGCCAGTTTGAGTCCAGGCTATTTCACTGCCGACCGTGGGGGGCGGTGCACAATTGGCCGGGCGCCACCCGGGTGGGGAGGGACATATGGTTGGCCAGGGTGTCCTCGGCTCACCGCACACCTGGCCTGTTAGGCTGGCCTAACAGTATATGAACCTATAGAATACATTAACTACTGCTACAATGCACTTTCTGGCTGGGGTTTTCACTTTGAATTTTTGGGCATTTACAAGTTCACATGATGGCAACAAGATAAGCATCATACATTCTTAATATCTGGGCATTTAGTTTGGCTGACAAACCAGCCATCTGAAAGGTTCTTTTAATTTAACTTCTCCCTTAGCAAGTAAAATATAGTAAAATCTTAGTAACAAGATAAGAAAGTCATGGCAAACCAGGGTAAGCTATGGGAAATGCACAGTATAACTGTGGGAAAAGCATGAGATAAATTGCATACTTTTAAAAAGTCTGTTGTAGAAAAAAATATGTTTTGTGGTCAGGTAAATATAAATTCATGGTTCCAAAACAGCAATAGACCCACACTTTTTGGTTGAAAAGAAAAACAGGCCTGTCCCTGACCTCTTTCTTAAATGCAAGAGCAATAGACACACACTCTGTTACACCGATCAATGAGCAATCATTGTGTCCACAGTATTGAGGTAGGACAATAAATAATAAAGAATTAGTGGGAAAACAAGCCTTTTCCTGGCCTGTTCTTTGACTGCAAGAACACATGTTATTTTCAGACAAATGCCTCCGAATCATAATTACAGTATGAAATTATTGCCCCACCAAGTTATTTGTAACACCTTTCTGTCTTGTTCTACCTATTTATAAAAGACGATCGTTGTGGCTGGGCAGAAGCCCTGCTGCTGTAAATAGTGTGTGTGGGGGAATGTAAGGTTTGCAGGGATGGGGTTAAATCTGTCCCTGCCCGCAATCACAGGTGTGGCCACACCCCCAATTAGATTTGGTGATTGATGCTAATTTGGAAGTGGCCACATGTGTAAAAGCAAGGAGAAATCCTTTGTTTGAGAGAGGTAGTTCGGAGAAGAGCTGGAAATAGCAGGTTGCGCTCTTGTGATGGCACTGCTTGGGTGTGTTTCTTTTGTTTGTTAATGGATTTGTTTGTTTAAACCTTAATTTTGGCCCTCATGCCCTATTTATTTGCCTGTTTTGTTTTTTACAAAGGGAATTACAGTTGTAGTACACACCCACCATTTTGTTCTTGTTTTATCTGCTGAATGTCAATTGTTAAATCTGTTGCGTGACAGCCTATCGTTCTGTTGCCAATTCGGCTTCAGCTCTGGGAAGTGCTGTCACAAAACCTGTTGTGAACAGTGATTTAGAGATCTGGATTAGCTATAGCTGCTATTTTAGAATTGCATTTCAGTACTAGCATGTCTGGCAAACAATTTAAAGTGAATATAAATGTGAATTCGGTCTATGACGTTTTTAGAATTACATCGTAATAACCAATTTACTCAGCCCATGTCTGGAACAGAGCCTTAATAAAACCTTCTATACTTTACCCACGTATCACTAAGGATGAGCCATTGTGAAATCCTCAAGAGCACAAGTATGTTTTAGTCTTCAGTGGTGCTCCCAATAAACCGTTTTTAATATAATTATGCTTTTCAGTCAACTTTCGCCCTGACCTTGGCCATAACCCCTCTATCAGCAATATAACATATGAAATGCACTGTACCCCCAAGACAAATATCAATACCATAAATCACTCACAATTTCCCATGGATACTTTAATGCTATTACACACAGACTAATACACAATTTCTCAATTGAGTTCCTTTGAAGTAAGTATTGATATGAATTTGTATTGATTTAGGGTTTAGTAGCAATAAGCATGGAGTGTATTAAAAGCAGGCAATGAATTACCTTGTTTAAATGTAATTTAATCATTTTATGTTCAACAGATTTGTGGCACTGTTGTATTCTGATTATATATATATATATATATATATATATATATATATATATATATATATATATATATATATATATATATATATATATATATATAGTTTATTAGCCTGAAGGATGCTGTGTCAGAACTTCCAAAAAATCAACTAATTCCCTGCCTGGTGACATATTGCAGAGGCAAACAAAGTGAAAAGAATTGTGTGGCTCTGAATGCAGTGTGTGTCTGCCAAATCACGAATACCAGCAGGGCATGGAGAAGCAATGCAGTTAGGGGAATAAATGAACAGTGTTCAGACAATCAATTGACTCTCTGTTGAGCAACAATACGTGATTCTGTCAATCGGATTAATGGCCTCAGCCTTGGGACAAACTTGAGTAATTTCACTTTCTTGTGAAAGACAGAGGGCTCAGTCACTATGGATGAGTGACATCATTACAAATTATTGGATCTGAGTGAGAGAGAAAGTGAGAAGTTCTGAATTTTATCAAAGAACGTCATCTGCTCAGTTTGTCCTCCTCAGCAGATATCAAAGGATCTGTTAAAATGTCAGCCAATGTCAGAGGAGTGAAGATAAATATTCTCATGTTAGTGTACGGAACAGGAAAAACACACATACTGTACACCTTGAGAGTTCATATCCCAGTGCTGAGCATCTATGGCCTTATTTTGATTGTTTTTCATTCCTGGTTAAACCAGAACACTGATTTGTTTGACAGTGGTGGGCTATGATGAGATTAACTTTGTATGTGTTTTTTCCAGAACTGGGCATTTGCATGAAGTCAAGCCTGAGACTGAGGGAGACAAAAACAATACAAGTGTGCATCCATAGTTACAGTGTAACAATAACAAACACTTGCCACAGTACATCTTAATATTCACATCAGAGGAGACTGGAGTTACTAAACTGAACCTCACATCTGGTGAAGAGCTTGAATTATTTGCTCCAATGAATGCCTGAAGCCCTGAACATCCTGTTACACATACAAGCTGGTTAGGAAAGCTCCAGTGTAAAATGCGCTCTCTGTTCGTAAAAGAACAAACACCATTCACTAAATAAAATAATTTGGGTAAAGCTGTTTGAGTTTGAGATGGTGATATTGAAGAAACTTTGTTTTATTTAAAGGCTGTTTTCTTACGATTGTAAACTGTTTTGTTTTTTGGGGTTATTATAGAACAACATGACCTTTTGTAGACAGCTTATACTTACCATTAAGTTCCTGCACACTCATTCCACCAGCTAAAATAAGGCCAGAACTGTGTGTGTTAGTACTGTGTGTGTATGAACATCTGTTCTCTTGTCTATTTTAGACAAGTTATCAGCCAACAAAGTCAACATCGTTTAAATATAATCCATGAATTCAAGATTACTTTCATTTCGTTATTTAAACTGAATTCAAAGTGGATGCTACTGGAATTCTTCCGAATGCATGCCAGTGATGTTAGCATGGATGAATTAATGAAAGAATTTATAGTACAAAAAGATTTAATTAGCTTACTAAAAAAAAAAATACACTTTGAATCTATTTAT
Organism: Polyodon spathula; assembly: GCF_017654505.1. Taxonomy (NCBI): domain Eukaryota; kingdom Metazoa; phylum Chordata; class Actinopteri; order Acipenseriformes; family Polyodontidae; genus Polyodon; species Polyodon spathula. The sequence continues at coordinate 4,456,033 of NC_054542.1, forward strand.
TTTCCCAGATTAATGAATGATTCATATATCTACAAAGACAGTTAGAAAGACTTCTAGTTGAAACTTTGTATAAGTATTTTCTACATTTTTTTTAAAAATATTACCATATATACTACTATTGTTCTATAGTATCTATAGGCTCACTTGTGATAATAACAGACAACACCTAGACGACCGCAAAATCACTTAACCTTCTAGCCTGACTGAAAAAGTCAAAGAAGTCAACTACATTGCATCTCAAGTTGTTGTCATTCTAGAATCAGCTGGGAAGCAGCATGCATTCTGCAATGAAAGGCGCATGTGTTTTGTGTTATCAGCATGTCTTTCTCTACCAACCACTTTACAAAAAAACTACCATCAAAAGGTCAACCTGCACCCAAGATTTACCAAGAGCTGTGGATAATTACAGGAATGCATGAAAAAATTGTGGCTGACAGATTTCAGCGCACCAAGAGTACTGCATAGCTCATAGTCTTGCAGATGTGATAGAAGAAGGTGCCAGGCTGGTGAATGTTTGTGAAATTAATAGAGACTGTGTTTCTGAAGGATTGTTTCCTTAATCAAATATTCCTGTTTCAATTTCTTCATTGTTATTTAGTGTGCCTAATTATTTTACCCCCAATTTCTACTCAATTTGGAACATCCAATAATTTATTTCCCTCACCCCAGCAATTTCTAAAGCCTGTGGTTTCTCTTGCTAAATATGATTTGTATTAGAGAATTTCTTCTTTTTGTTTTAATTCACTTAGTTTCAGTCAGGAAAACTCATGTGATAGAGAACAATATTTATTAAAGCTGAGACAACAAATACTATGTTTTATATATATATATATATATATATATATATATATATATATATATATATATATATATATATATATATATATCTTTGGCATTTGGCCTTGCCCTTCGAGGTACCCCTGCCCATAATTGAGTTTGCTGATAGTGGAGAGGCTGACTATAGGGAAGCCATGGGCAGGGGGGCAGAATAGCTGCATTCCCCCTTAGACAAAGCCAGAAAACAGGTGGAGGCTGGAGAGGAGGAGGTGAACTCTGGTGTACATCAAGGATAAATGGATTAAGGTAAAATATAAAGCCCGTTCTAGCTGATCATTGGACGTGTTGTTTATCGAATGACAAATGAGGTACTTGCCATTTAACAGACAAAGTTGTGGTAATGAGGATGTCTGATATGCTTGATGTTTATGATGTTTAATCTAGCTTAAAAGCTTAAAAAAAATAAGTTTACAGCAAATCCCTCATGTTCAGCTGGTACACCAGAGTGTAACCATTAACATGTCCCCCTGCAACACTCACCCAGTGGATGCAAAACAGCTATGATATTTCATACCTGTACCAAGTTGCTCTTTAACATTGTGGTAAGTACAGGAGAACCTCAGCGTTACGAACACCTTGGGAATGGAGGTGATTCGCAAGTCTGAAATGTCCATAATTCTGAAAATGATTTTACAATTGTTTTAATAAAGGTGTATACCTGCTGTATACAGCCTTAATCTGAAGAATAAAACAAGGATACAGCACAGTAATGCAAACCCATATTGCTATGGTTTGAAAGGCTTTAAAATTGTACTCTACATGGGAAAATTCTAACTTTAGCTTACTATTCAAATTGAAACTGGAGCAAAAACACAGACTTAAACATCCAGGAAAAGCTGGGTTAATGTATTGCTTGTTTTTATTTTATTAAATTTTAATCTAAATGCATTCATTCACTTTGCTCAGTCACTCAGAGTCCTTTGGCTTGAAAAAATAACTTTGCTTGGTTTAAACTAAAATGTTTCCAGTAAAATGGCTTGTACTTGCTTCGAAATCTGCCTCACACCTGTCTGGATTTGTTTGTTGTTACAGTAATTTTGCCTTCTACATGACCAGCACGCCGCTTATGAAGTGCTTTATCGAAACTCTTTTCATCAGCTTTACGAAGGATATGTTTTTACTGCTCTGTTGTCTTTCACCTTTGCAAATTGTAGGATTTTTTCTTGGTTTTTTTTTTGCATTTAGCTGACAATTTCCTGGTACCATATTCCCATTGCTGAGTATGATACCGCAGCCAAGTTTAAAAAATATATTTTTAATGTTTTCTTTCAATTGAAAGCTTAACAAGTTTGCATTTCTCAGTTCTTACCGGTTCAGTAGGTTAAGGTGTTTTAAACTGGATTCAGGTTGGGTTATGGTTATGGTTGATGCTTACAGCTAAAAGTGGGTTGCTCAGTTGACCCGTCAGTTCGTAAGGCTGGTGCTTATAACTCTCAGATTCTGCTGTACTGGAAACTATAAAATAGATAAGGTAGTTTGTCTTCTGCATGGCTAACATCTGTCTAGTTGTCAGATAAACAAGACTATGTACCTCTTGCTATGACAGAAGGATATAGGGAATGGTATATGTCAAGATTCAGAAGAGAAACTGACAACGACTAGTTGCGTCACTTGATCTGCCCTTTGCTTTGCCTGCAACCTTCTCCAACATGTGACTGAGTAAAGTGGCCTGTTCTACTGTACACAGATTCCACATCAAATTTAATAAGCAGAAGACACTTCTCTTTTGAGCTGCCACTCCTGTTTCTGAAGCAAGGCATTGTTCTTGTGTTTGCCAAACTTTGTTGTGGACTTCCTGTCCTGCATCATTGTGTTGTGAAGTAGAAATAACCCTATGGTATGCTGTAGTGTTCTATACTCCGCCTTTGACAACATATCCAAGTGTCTTGCAATAACCCCCCACCCTCTACCCTATAACCCATACCCCCAAGCCCTACCACCTACCCCATACCCCATACCCCATACTCCATACTCCATGCCCCATACCCCAGACAGTTCCCAGTAAATCATACAGAAGCATGTTATAAAAGCTAGTTGTACGTTAGGATTTAATAGACATTATATTCCAGTCATTACTTAGTAATGTTATTTATTTTCTTAGAGGCTAGACATCCGAGAGCTTTAAACTCTTTACAGGTCATCTGTTGTTATTGTACCTCTGGGAGTTTATGATCCTGCGTTATCCAATTAGTGAGCACCACTACAAGTCTTTTTAAGAATAGATCCATCATTGTGAATAATGTTGAGGGTTTTTGTTTTTCAAATTGAATATAATTACTAGTATGTGGGTAAAGTTTCAATAAATTAAGTCATGTAGTACTGTACATTAACAGAAAATTTACTGTTTAATGGAAATCTGCCCTTGTTGTATAAATAAGCAAAAACACACACATTGCATTTCTTCTAGTATCAAACAGGTCTATTCAATTCATTGATTTCATGTGCAATACTTTTACCAATCATTTAAGACTCTATATAATATAAATACTTTTTCAAAGCTCAGTTTGGAAACATGACAGTTAAACTGGAAAACTTGTTAAAACTGTGGACAAGCAAGAATGATAAATCAGTATAAAACACCCAGGACTGACACTGTATCTAAGCACTTGAAGATCCCACTTGCCTCGACTTACTAAAAACTAAAAAAAGTTTTGTCTGTTTCTGGAACTTCTGATGTAATAGAAAGCATCACTTCTGTGAGCATCGCTGTTGCCACTAAGATGTTTGTCAAAAATCAGAAACTGAATATCAGTAGTTATAATGACAGATTAATAATTTAAAAAAGACTTAATTCTCAGAAGCATGTCATTTTTTTTTGACAGCATCAATATAGCATCTCTGTCATGCTGGTTTGTATGGTTTTAATACTACATTAAAAGTTGAAGAAAGTTCTCAATTCCATGCAAAAGTAGACTGAACTGATAAGAAATAGACATTTTAAAGTGTCTTACCATCTTGTCCGGAGCTCTGTAAGTATTCGGTCAGGTCGCACCCAAAAGCACTCACAATCCCTTTCCTTTTAGATTTCTGCTTTGCTGCCTTGTTCTTCATGAGGGATCCCTGTAAACTCCAGACGAACTTCTGTTCAAAAAATTTGCAACGTCAAAAACTTGACCATTGGTCTTCAGAAAGATGAGAAAAATATCAGCAAATCCACATCAGATGCAGAGATAAATTTGACTTTACATCCTGACAGGTATAGCACAGAGCCATCAAGCTGTCACTAGCCTGCATGAAATATCCCAGCATTGCCGTTGTGTCCCACAAAATAATGATCTTCTCCCTCTTTAGCTGCTCTTTGCTGGTAAGCTCACAGACTTTGGCAGTCACTTCTAGTAGTTGTTAAAGTCTTAAAGTAGTGCATGGGGTGCTGAAATAAAAGGAACATTCCAGAATGATTTGTGTCTGTTCGTCAAGCTTCTGAGTTGCAGAAAGAGGTAGCAGCAGTAGAATGAGTTAACTTTTCTTGTTCTTTTTTTCACTAACTTCTCTTTGGTTTTCTCTTACTCTCCTCCTCCCTGCACCATCTCACTGGTCTACAGGCTTGCGCCTCAGGAAATGCAGTAACCGAGGAAGTGAGCCAAAGGGATGGTATTTAATTTTTTGCTGTTGCTGCAGCCAGAGTCTTGTTTGAAGGTTGTTGTTGGTGGTAGTGGTACTTGCTGGTTGACCAATTAGTGGTGGAGTCTGGTGTGTCAGGATTCAGGAGGAAGGCATAAGGGGGTGGGGGTCAGTAGTTGTTGCTCTTCTATTCTAAAGATAACGGTTCCTGCTCTTTCTTAGCAATGGCCCTGACAGGAAATCTGCTCTCAGCCTGCCCTGCTGCTCCCGAGCTACACCATTTCCTGTGGCACAAAGAGCCTTGTTTCAAAAAAACAGTCAGGGCCGACTGGAGAAAGGCAGGGAGGAGGGAAGGGGGAGGTTGGAAGAAAAACGTATGGTTCTTGTTAACTGCTTTCTTGCTGACTCTTTTTTTTTCTCTTCTCAAGAAAGTCATGCTGACCGAAGCCTCAGTGTTTACACTCTTCTAAATGTCTGAGTCTTTTCCTGCCAATTCCAATACTAAGGGATTAAGCCAGCTAAAACCCTCTGTTGCTGTGTTTTCTGTTCTTGAATCATTCAGTGAAATAAATAGGCTCAAACAATAAGGCTTTGTTTAGGGTGAAGCAAAACACACACACACACACACACACACACACACACACACACACACACACACACACACACACACACACACACATATAATAGCTACAGTAAAACACCATGTCTCACATAACCATTGAAACTGCAATTCAGTATGCTTAATGTTATACCTTGTTATCTGTTACATGTACCTCCTGCAGTCGCCTACAGAATTATTAGTCAGAAAATAGTTGTATAAACATGCACAAGTGTATATGATCAATTGTTATCTATAGATTTGACAAATCACTTACTCTACTTAAGAGGTCAGGGGTTGCTTGAGTCTTAATGTAGTCTGTCCTCAAAGTCCCTTATCAGCATACCGTCAAATACCAGGCTAATTTACACACCTCTCTGGTTTAGCAAACATTTTCAAGAGCTCATAAGAATGCTCATCCTTTGAAATTAGTGAAATCAGTAAATTTCAAGAACCTGACTGCTGTCTGTAACAGGGGGATGTTACCTGCGTGGGTCATCACTGAATAATAAGGAGTCATACACAGAGCATTGGGTGTTGACACGCCACACAGGCGTAGCCCTAGTGTCAGATTTAAAACAAAGCAAAGCTAAGAAATCCAAGTTTGCCACACAAGGCAAACACTTGCCTCACTAAAAGAGACGTCCTGCTCCAGAAACCTGCTTGATGAAACCCTCACTATACGTTTGGGATCAAATCCCCTAAACCTGCCAGCGACGGCCCCAGCTGGCAACCCCTTCACAAGCACTATCTTGGAGTAGAAAGATTTTGTCTAGTGGTCATTTTCTTCTGGAGCAGACACTCTCCTCGATGTAAACCAAGCAAGCTTTTGCTCAGCATGCGGCTGTGTGACCATGGCGACGCAGCCACCTCGAGCTGTGGCTCAGATGGTTTTTGAGATACGAGCAGGCTCCCTGGGCATGCCCCCTAGCCAATCAAGACCTCCCAATCATGTCATTGCCAGGTGAGCCTTCCTACTCAATTGGCTGCCTAGCAACATGTCTCCTGTTATGCGACCCACCTACTTTCACAAAGGCACACATCCCAGCAAGAACCAGTGACAGGGTCCTCCCTGTCACACTGTCTTTTACGCACTTCAGTCTTTTTAGACTGCTCATGTTGCCCTTTTCGATTGATTAAATCAAGTTTGCAGTTCCTGAAACTTTTGTCAACTGTTTTAAAGAGGGGTTCTGAATGTATTTTGATTTTTCAAAGCACTGTTTACCCAAGGGAAATGTGTATAGTCAATCGTCCAAGACAGTGTTTAAAAATAAATTAAAAACAGCCCTTTAAAAAACAGTCTTTAAAGTTGTGTGACTTGGGGCCCATTATCAGTGGTTTTGTAACTTCAAAAGTCACACAGAAAAAAATAAACATTGTAGAAATGGTTAACGTGAAGGTCTGTGGGAGGAGTGTTCGTGTGAGCCATATGTTTTCCTATACTGTCTTCCTGTTTACTAGCCTTGCTGGCAGAACATTCTATAAACTGCCTCAGTGTCGGTCACACACTGTAAGTGGACTTAGTAAAAACAACAGTGGAAGGGAAGATTGACAAAAACCTGTGACGATAATAAACTCACTCCTGTGAGTCATAGAGACAACCCCTGCCTCTATCCAGTACATCTTCTTAAATGTCTTTTGTTATTTATTTATTTATTTATTTGTTTAGGCAAAATGTCACTGTCACTTTCAATCCATTATCTTAAATGTGTATTGCCAAAAAAAAAAAAAATTGTAAAAATGCCAAAATTTCACTGCTAGTTACATTTAGTCTTCTCTGTTGGACGAAGTCCCACAGGTTTAGTAGTAATGTAACTGAACTGAGCCTGCTGCTGACTGATAAATCACCCGATGACTCATGTGACAAAAAGCATCTAATAGGGTTGTGCTAAACACCCTGGCAAAATAATGCTAGCTAAGCAAACATTCCACTTGACAAAAGATGGACCACTCAACAATGTAACAGGACAGTTGCAGGTTTCTTATGCAAGATGACAATGGGATGAAAGAATGGGAGTGATGTTTGTTAAAACACCTACATACTGGATGACACAATATATAGGTGTTTAAAGAACAAGAACTGTATGACACAATACCAGGTGGAGCCAATTGGAATTGGGTTTTGTGTGTGTGTTAACTTAGATAAACTTTAAAAAAAAATGTTTTCTTCCTCCTTTATTTTTTTCATAGGGAGAACGGGGCTGGTAAATAATGGGTTTGGGAGATGGCCAATGCATCTCCGTTTTATTACTGTGGATTACTGGGTTCCAGGCAGAAAAAGATAGTCCCTCTTTTTGATACTCATCCACCCAACCAAACCCAAGGAATCAGACAACATTCTTTGAGTTCACACAGAACCCATATACCCTCAAATTCGACATGATTTGCCTTTTAAATTCAGGCTTGTGTGCGTGCCTTAGCCGTTCTTTATAATATGTGACTCTTACTGTGAATAAAAAAAGCATATTTTATAATTTCAATAGAATCTAACAATATAAACTAACAAGTCTTAGTCTACAGCTATGACCAAAAGTTTAGCATTAGAATTGTATGATTGAGACATAATTAAAAATAAAATAAAAAAAACTAACATAATTTAGAACTTGTATTTAACATCATCTAATCAAAGAAATTACAAAATGATACGCAAAAAGTCTACCGGAAGCCATAACAGTAGTACGGTATTTCATGTTAGATTTAAAAATGTCACATTCTATTCAGTTGTTCGTTAAATATATGGAAAACTACAAAGCGGTATGTAATTCAATATGTTAACATAACATTATTCAGCAGGTTTCATTCGACTTTATGAAACAGAATTAGTTAACACTAGAACAGCCGCATTTATACGCATACCTAAAACAACCATTAGCGGTCAATTTAACCAGTGTATTAACAACATAAATATTATAATGAAATGAGAAACAATTGAATATAAGTCATAGTTTTATTCAGGAACATCTACACAACCGAAACATTGAAAATAAATGGATATTTGAACAGAAATGTGTTTATATACAGACATATAACATAAAGCGCAACCTCACCAAAAACTGTAAAAAATTAAATAAACAAATATTTGAAAATAAATGTGTGTGTATACACGTATATCATGTACATACAAAACTGTACAACTAAAATGATGTAAATACGTACAAAAATGTTTTAAAATAAATGGGTTTATATTGCCTATTTAACAAAGCGCATACAGGCAACCGAAGCTATGTGTTCATACACAGACATACTATAATCAAAATGACATGAACAAATACACATTTGAACAGAATGGGCTTCATTTACAATCATTTACAAAGTCTAAGTGCTAGCACAAATCTCATAGACACTGCACTTTTACACATATACATGGCACTTACCACAGACTGTCTTTGCACATTTGATACAGCTATCAACCAGGCTTCTGGCACCAGATGCTCAATGGGCATATACTAGTGTAATGAAAGCTTGTAATTACTCCAAGGGCATTGACCAGGAATCATCTTGTAGTTGTCGGTGGGCTTCTGCATCAGTGCAGTGTTGCATGTGGTGAAGCGTATGCATGTCAATCAACAGGCGAAAAACATTCAATGCGCCAACACCAGGATTTATAGTGTTTCAAACAGTGCCATCACTACCAGCCACTTGAGTGCCGGGTGGTGCTGGCGCTACCGCTGCAGAAGCGGCTGCATCAAGTAAAGAAGTGGCTGATGCAGGTGAAGTGGCTGGCATCCTTGCAGGGGCTGCCACAGGATTGCTTCTTCTCCTGTGGGATCTCCTGTGCTCTCTTCGCGCACTCGTTCCTGGCACTTCGCTGGCATCATCCTCACTGTCACTGCTGCTGGCAGATTCATCTTTACAAACCCAGTCTGCTTCAGAGCCAGATTCGTCATTGTCCGTCTCTGCTGCATTATAATCGTTGTTTTGCAGTAATTCCAAACATTGCTTTTCTGTCATGCGTCTTCCGTGATCCGTTTTCAGTGTGTATTGGGGTAACAATGAACTTCTTAGAAAAATGAGTGACTTATATAGTAACCAGAGTGCATCTAAAACATAGATGAGAAAAGTAGTGGTTTATAGACTATCACACAGACAGACAGTCGGGCGCTGTGAGCTGCCAAGGATGATTGATGGCTATTAGGAGGCTCACTGAAACAATAGAAATGTCATAAGATCTCTCACTTGAGGAATGCAGACTGACATAATCAAACTTCAATACATGGCGGCAAGTCCCGACTGATAAATACAAATAATACTGCAACATTTCATTAATATATGTTTTATATGTAGCAGTCAATTTGACTGCTTCTGGTCGGAATAGGTATGACAGTACTTTATCGCCCTAATATTTGCAGCTACACGATTCTTTCTTGTCAGGGTAATTAGTACATATATTTAGGAAAAGTAAGGAAAGTACAGCTCCGTGTCTTAACACAGACACACCGGAATTTACATTTAAGTTCCAAAACCGGTAAAAAAAAAACGTCTTGGTCGTTGTAGTGTTAATTCTATAGGGTGATGCAAAACTTTTGGCCATATATAATACCTATTATACAAAAAGGTATAAAGTAATCAGTTAGTGGAGAGTTATATTGATGTGTTGTAATCTATCTATAATCTGACTTTGTACACCTGCAAATATACTTTAAAAAGCAAAGTAGAGTAACTTTAAACACATAATCTGTGTAAAAGATCCTTACTGTGGAAATGACCTTAAAGTTTCAGGTGCTTTCATAGTCTGAAAGTGGGATCTTTGAACACAAAATTACCCAATCCAGAAAGTACACTGCAAAGCTCTCTTAAGTATTGGCTTTCTAGATTTCATTTGCGTGTTCAGAGGATCAGAGGTCTGGGATGTTTAGAGCTCTTATCCCAGTCAGCCACTGCACTGACTTTCAAATCAGCTGCGTTTTTCCATCAAGAGGCTTAGAGGAGGGTGTTAGGAAACTTGGCACTATAGAAAAGAACACCTTAGAAGCCTGGTTTAGTGTGTTTATTAGGACAAAATGAGGGCCACAGTTAAAGAGTAAGTAGAGGGGTTCCGAAAAATATAGTGTTATATGTCCTCACGTGCTGCTAGAACTGTTCAAATAACAAACCTCAAATTTGTATTTTCATTGTTAACATATTGACAACCTTTTACACTTATAACTTTAAAGTCTGCTTCAAAGTGCCTTTTTGGGGTTTGAGATCTGCCCTCTAAATCACTGCAGGAATAGCGATTTAAAAAAAAAAAAAAACATAACAACAAGTGCTCTGGCTTTTCTGTTCCATACCACATCATGACTCATTTTTGCTGTGTTACTATTTGAAAATGTGGGCAACAATCCTTACACGCTCAGTACACCAGAGCGGACATTTTGAAAACAGTTTTGAAAGAGACTTTAAAGTTATGTTGTAACAGGGAGAGATCTGTGCTGACTCTGCTGGCGTGTTCACGGGCTGCAGGAAGAGGGCGGCAGTCGCCCAACAACCGCCTGTGAGTCATGGCAGTGACACGGGGAGGTGGGAAAGTGTGAGTGTGGACTTTCCCCCTCTCTGAATGGCCGAGAGGCGGGTCTTGGGTGATTGTCGGTCCTATAAAATAACGCTCTGTTGTTTCCTCAGCTCTGCCCACTTAGACGCGCTAAGGGTGCGGACACTTTGATTCGGGACCGGGAATCAGCGAGACAGAGAGAGAGAGCGGGGAACCCTTGGGCAGACCCCGGCGTATTGTGAAAGAGCAGGCGAGATAGCCGAGAGAGTAGGACGGTGATCCGGGTCGTGCGGGTAGCGGCGACCGGGATAACGCTGCCGAGTGCAGCACCTTTTATTTGTAGTTTTATTACTGTTTTATTTTCCCTTGTTCTTTTCGCCTTCTGTTTTCATTATTATTTCTTTGAGCACCTGCGAGTGCATTTGCAGTTCGTGTACCAGCTGTGGTATTTCCGTGGTGCTGTCTATCATCGTTGATAGGCAGCCCACGGTCAACAGTGCCCTCTACCGGAGAGAAAAATACAAGAAAAAAAAAAGAGCCGGTCTAAAATAAAACTGGGCACCTGTGTGGTGTTTCCCAAATACACCTGTCTGTCTCCTGGTCAGTGAATTACCCACACCCCTTCCACATATGTGTAAAAAGTTGTTAGGATGTTAACAATGAAAGAAAAATTACAGGTACATTATTTAAACAGCTGTAGCCACACTGGGGACGTGTAACGTTATATTTTTCTGCTTTTTAAAAAATCAGGTAGGATTACTTAATGAAAAAATCGGGTGAATTTTTTTCTATATAATCAAGAAAGAATAAATATTCGGGTAGAAATTGGGTTTTATTTAGAAAGAAATAAACAAATGCTTAAGCACGTTGTTGACAATACAATATGTAAAAAAACAAAACAAGTATGTATATTTCCACACATTGGGGTATGCAAACTTTTGACAACATCTCTCTCTCTCTCTCTCTCTCTCTCTCTCTCTCTCTCTCTCTCTCTCTCTCTCTCTCTCTCTCATACACACATACTCTGTATATGGAGGTATTTCTCCGTTCCAATCAAGTTTTATTTTGTAGTGGAGTTGCAAGCATGATTGCACACAGAACATACAGGAAAACTAAACAACTTTACTCCATGCTGTTTTACAAAGAGAAACGATCGACTGTTAAATCTAAATGCTCTTGGATTAAAAACACACTCATAAAACAAATAGCTGGGAAGAAAAGTGTGCAAAAAAAGCTATATATATATATATATATATATATATATATATATATATATATATATATATATATATATATATACATATACACACTAAGAAGCCACATTTATCTAATAGATAAATTAGCTTGCATCATCAGTGCCAGTTCTGCTCTGTTGCATTTGAATCACAGACAACTGCGCATGTGTTTACTCATATACAGTATGTGCCTATTCAGGGAGTTTTCGGGTTTAACCTGAATGCAGAAAAAAACATTTTGTGGGGAGAAATCGGGTTAAATCGGGTAAAACCCGCATGTAAAAAGATTTTATTATCTTGAATCTTCAGGTGGCTTCGGTCAAAATAGTTATGGTAGCTTATATACGCAAAGTAAGAAGCCAAAAGGCAAATTGATATTTTTCGAAATACGTTTCTATTTTCATTCTGGGTAGTCTTACTTTTAAAGTCCCTGGCTCTGTAATATCTGACATGTGATAGCTTAGCACTTCTATAGTTTAGAATGTGATTATTTACAACAATGCACAACCTAATGTTGCATACTTTCATTTTGCACATGTTAAAAATATACACTGCCACTAACATACCTACATAGCTACAGCTACAGTAATTAAGGGATACTTGAAATTCAGTCGAAAAGTATCCCTCGTGGATGCCAGAGCTGATTATAGTGCAAACACTGTTATAATCTGCCAAATATAATTGATGGCTATTTCTGTTATACTCCAACTGTGTATGCTTTTAATTAAAAAAAATAAAACAATTGCCAATAGAAATGGAGAAACTGCCAAATCACAATAATGTTCCTCCTGAGATATATTCTGTTTCCTTCATCTTGCAGGTTTTGCCAAGTTTTTCAATACTAAAATTTCACAACTGCATAACATGGTTCAACAGAGAGGCTGTTTTCCAAATAAAATCATGTTTTAGTCCCCATGTTTTTTTCTTTTTTTCTAAGGCCCTCTTTGTGTCAAATGTGGTTGATGGTACATGGTGCTGGACGAGGGTTGCCACCAGTCCTAGTTTTCCCTGATCATCCTAGTTTTGATGTGGGTGTCCTGGCAGTATTTTAATTGTATGCAACCCTGTTGCACAGCACAAGGGCCTCCCACGAACTGAAGCCGCTGCAAACCCATCCATGTAGCAACAACACAATACCAGCAAGTGGAGCACGTTTTGCTCTCTGATTGTAAATGAAGATGTGGCCTAGACACATCATTTTATTTGACAGTTATATAAATAATGTTTTTTTTCAAAGCCTGTTTTTATGATTAAAAAAACATTTGATATTGAAAAAACACTGTACAGAGGCGCTGTGCGCTGCCTGCTTATGTCTCTGAGTTTTTATGTAGGCCTTTCGTTTTGACCCTCATGCCCTTTCATTTGTCAATGTGTTTTGGTTAGTGTACTGTCTTTGTTAATTAAACGTGTGCAACAGCGCTTCACTCCAGCTTCTGTCGGCCAGTACCATCGTGGCCCGCGACTCTATCCTGTCACAGTCCCCTAGAAATCAGTTAGCCATATTATTCTCACGCAACCAACATGCTAGTACAGACAGAACACTATGATTAAGTAAACCCCACTTACACACAATTTGCTAAACAAATCACATAGTTACATTTAACACATTCGTATTGTGATGGAGAAATCAGCAATATTGATCAAGCAAGCTTACTTCGGCATTGCTCTGAGTCTAATTCTCTTCATAGAATAGTTGTTCCTTAAAGGTAATGAACACATATGCAGCAAGCTCCTATCGATCATCTAAACATTTATTGCTGAACACATTTGTTTTAGTTTCCTTTCTAACTCACACGAAGGAAGGTAGAGGTGTGCAGAGAATCCATTACTCATACCCATACTCATACTTGGAAACTAATACCCGTATTCAAATTTACTTGGGTGACGTCATAGGGAATAGTCCTAATGTGTTATTTTAATTATTGTTCTACAATAATTTACAAACTAAATTTAAAGACAAAAAAAGACACACACACACACAAAATTGCTTTTCTCGTGAAACAGAAAAAAGTCTGAATACCAACACAAAAAACCCTTAAATAAATTATACACTAGTCAGTTTTTTTCTTTGAAAAATAAAAATGCAATTATTTGCACTTGATGGGCTCCATCTTTATACTTAAAATTGACAGTCATCACTTCCCGATGAGAACCAGGAGCTGATTCAATTTTTTTTCTCTAAGTATTATTTGTGCATTACTCGTTGGCTGAAAAAACTGTTCATTATGAACACTTGTTTGTGCTCTGACTCGGGCACACTCCTGGTGGAAGGCATATACATATGATATATTGTATTCTTTTCTAAACACTATCTGGCTACATAAAATCAAATGCTCTTATTTCATGATTCACTTTTTAAAGTGAATCATGACATATTAACAAGCTTATTTCTGTGTTAAGCTTGTTAAATGAGTTTGACACAAGTTAAGGAGTATTAAACATTGTATCAAACTTAAAGTGTAGCAAGCACAGTTCCTCAACTGTAAGAAATTCATCAGTGTAAATCTATTGGTTACATTTGCATATAACATGCTTACAAGTTTACATAAAAAGTATCCAGTCTCCCCGTTCATACTTACAAACTTGTCTGCTCACATTCCTTCAGCCTTCTTACAATTGTATTTTACTGCCAGAGACTCTGAAACATTTGGAAGGACAAGAAATAAAGGTCAGCTTGCTACTGGTGTCATATTTCCAAGCAATGGCCCTTTTTGTGCATGCTGTCAGTAGCTACAGTTTGAAAAACAGAACCACTTGCAACATTACATTTGTTACGGTTACAATTTGACAAGATCAGAAAATACCAATTAAGCATAGCGTGAGTGTTGGTTATTAGTCAAACCTCAAATGACTGACATTCTTTGCTGGCTGAGACATGCTCTGATCCAGAGGTCAGTGTTTATGACGTTTATTGTATCCGTTTAGAAACACTAATTGACCACTCAAGATCAAACTACAAACAGAATCACTTGCCTTCAAGTGAAGCAAAACAGTGAGAACCTACCTGTAAGGGAGTCATGCAAATGGACAGTTTTCTTTAACCTAAGTGCAACAAACAGCCTGAAATTATGCATTGCAAACCGAGAAGTTTGTCTACTTTTATTTGGTACTTACATACAGTAAGTATTGAAGAATCATTGCTCTGTTTGTGTGTGTGTGTGTGTGTGTGTGTGTGTGTGTGTGTGTGTGTTCTTAAATGAACTAGAGGATTAAGATATTTTCCTCGCACATTCCACCTATCATGTAAGCTTTAAACCAGGGTACTGATAAGTAAGATTTACGGTCCAGGATTGTAACTGCTCTTATCTCCAAGCCTATTTCAAGAGGCAGCTTGAGGCTGCTACAGCCATGTCCCAGAGAAGTTATTTTTAGGAAGGGTCCCTCCCTTGCCCGGTGCTCTTCATTGTTTTTCTGGCTTCCTCCCTGATATTGTATTCATAATTAGCTTTCTGGAAACAACTAGAGCTGCCAGGCGCCTCTCGCAACACACAAAGGGTATGTTCAATAATATTGTGTTGCTAAAAATAGAAATATGGCAAGTTGTGGCCTCTTGACAAACAGAATGTCTGTCAAAGAGACTCTCCTTTGTTATCAACTCCATGAAAGTGGATGCTCCACCCACAACCTGATTTCACTCAAACTATATTTAGTTCTAATTGGTTCCGATGAATTTGTTGAATGGCACAGATTATTATTGGTATGTTTTTGTACATAATTTTTAGCCTATTAGACTCCCATGTGGCAGCTTGTAGTCAAACCCTGAAATCACAGAGGCTACGTTGTATCTCAATAGTCCTTGGTGTGTCTTTGTTTCTTTTTGTTTTCTACAATAGACTTCTTTAAACCAATATTCATCACAGACTAATAATAATAACATACAACAACTCAATATCAAATAAGATCTAAAAAGCAAAGCGAAACTCTAAACCTAAAAAAAGAAGAATAAATGAAGATGGACGGATGGATGAATGGACAGACTGACTGGTTTTTCCATATTCTGATAAACAAGTGTTTTCACAACTGGATAAGTGGTCCTGACCAAACAGGCTGAGCTTGAGACTGAGCACTGGCGTGATGTGTAATTGGATCCCAGACCAGACCTCGTTTGCATAACCCTTACAACAAATCTAGAACGCTTTAAGTGAAAAGCTGTTTTTCTTTTACAAAAGAAAATTTAGGCTGTTAGTTTTTAAATGTCAAGTAATTTTTTGGGTCACATGTGACCCCCATTTTCTTAATAGTTGTGTGCCATCCTCCTAAGAGTATTGCTGAGTCTAGAACTAGCAGGGGCTAGTGAGGCAGAAATGCCAGCTGGGGTCATGTTTGGGTGCCCAATGTTTGGCTTGTTAAAGTACCTTTATTACCAGCCTTTTCTCAGCCCCATAAATCCTACAGATTTAGGGATCAATAAACATCATGCTAATAGTTTACAATTCTGTGGTATTTACAATAATGAGCCTTCTGCAGGTTATGAGGCTGGTGAACTAAATGAACACTGTTTTTTATGAACAGGTCAGTAAAAAACTGGCATATTAATGGCTTGTAACACTATTAAAAAGGTGCAGCTCCTTTTATGAATGTGACTCACTGTTTTTGTTTGTTTTTATATTGTGTGTTGCTGTTATGCAACAATTCCCAACAGAGTCAAGCACAACAATGTTAATGACTGGAGTTAATGGGTGATTACCTTTATAAATCTGCACATGGTATTGGGGTTCAGCTCAAAATCTCAGCAGAAAACACAGAACCAAAAGAAGAATTTGAACGGGATAAGTTTGACTATCATGCA
The DNA here is from genome assembly GCF_017654505.1 of Polyodon spathula. Lineage (NCBI taxonomy): Eukaryota > Metazoa > Chordata > Actinopteri > Acipenseriformes > Polyodontidae > Polyodon > Polyodon spathula. The sequence continues at coordinate 4,472,523 of NC_054542.1, forward strand.
AAAAAAAAAAAGGCCAAATGAACAAAGCTTTTTCACTATTGCAGATTATGCTTCTCTTTTTTTAAGTAAAATGAAGAACTGGTCATTCTTCAGAATTAGAAACAAAACACAGTAGCAGTTTTTTTTTAATTGTGTGGGACTTTGAGAGTAATGTTTTTCAACACATTTGTATATGTCAATATGTTTTGCGCATACAATAGATGGTTGATTAAATAGAAGTGATTTTTTTAAAGCATTTTCAGTGTTGCTTTGATAAATTGATCATTAATAAGGATATGTTTATGTGATATGAATGCAAATACCTTACTGAGGCAAAGTGAGTCAGGAACCAGGGAGATTTGTGTGAGGATGTTTTTATGATATAACATTTCATGCCTGTGACAAATAGCCAGTACAGACTCCCTAATTAATGAACAATCAGCATGCAGTGAAACCACCTGCTTGCCAGTCACTTCATTCCCAATCACATTTTCGAAGCACAATGTTTTCCATTTTGTAGATGGTGTGAATAAGGTATTGCTAATATCACCCATATACAGTATGCATTAAAGAGGTGCAGTATTTCTTTATCTGTGTCGTCTTATTTGTGTTTAAATAAATAACACATGAAATGCTGAAATATCCTCAATTATTGAATAGAGCCGAACCTTGTAACGAACCAGGTCTTTAATAGTGTAATTGAACCTCTGTGTTTAATTAAGTAGTTAAGGACCTGATTGGAATGGACTGCAAGAGTCACAAGTATCATTGCTCTGAACTGTAATTGTATCTGCTTATCACAAGCCAGTAATACAATACACATCAATGTAATAGCTGGTTCTTCATGTCTGCAACAACTGTATATTTCACTGAAATTGTATTAAAGCACACAAAATAATTGAGTTCGTAATTGAATTCAACGTATCCCATTGTCAGGCATACAACATTACTGTGCCATTTGGAAACATGTTCTGCTCTTTAATGTTCCAGAAGAACAATATAGCATTTGTTTGAGCTAAAAGGTCTTGTGACTATTAATAGCTGGAAGGCACAAAATGCTCTTGCTTTATTTCACTGACCTACGTCATTAAAGTAATTGCCAGTGTATCGCTAAAACATCATACAGACTGGAAAAAATGAGAGGGATGAGGGATCGAAACACTTTTCCTTATTAAAAAGCCATACGCACTCAATAATATTAAATTGTACCATACACCTAAAACGGGTGATACCAAGATACATTGATTTTGATAGTTAGTTTAGAAGGCCAACAGATTTAGGGTGGGCCAATATTTTTGTAATTAGGAGAAACTACAGCAAGAGATTATTCTTATCTACAGTAGAAATATTTTGTCCCAGCTATCTTTGGAAAACATTTCAAACATTATACAAATGATTATATACAGCATACTGTAGCCAGCATGGAATGAAAAAGAATGAAGGAGGAGTAACCCTAATGGAAACAGGATCTAAGTAATAATAATAATAATAATAATAATAATGTAATATCGGTTTATTGTTGTGTTGTGAATGTAATGCTCATGAATGATGAGGGACAATAGTACAGGTCATAGTACAGTCAGGTATGGTTGAGTCAAGCAGCTCCTCACAGCTCTGCCAGTGTACCTCAACCCTGGTCTGAACCCCCTTCTGCTAGTCAGTCCTGGTCCAGACAATGGAGTAGACATGTATGCTGATTTTGTGATGTATGTCTAGTGGAGGTTAGGTTTGAAATCACCAAAGTCATTTTAGTTGTGACCTGAGCAACATTCAAACCGATGCCCCCATAGTTTTAAAAGCTTGTGAATTTGTCTGCTGCACCACATAGGCCTCTGGATTATCTAGATTTCTAAAAATAAGACAATGGTCGCATTCAACTCTCTCTGAATGGTCTTGAGATCATTTAAATTTCCCGAGGGCACAATCCATAACTTCAAACATTCTAAGATAGAACTATAAAGAAATTAAATTTAGTGGACAAATGTTTCCGTGAATGCCTTCTTTGGTGTTATGATGCTGGCAATGATGGCTCTCTACACTTTCATTATTTACTTCATTGATGTGTCTCTTAGCCAGGAGATTACTCCTCTAACACAGAAAGGAAGACTCTTTTTGAGGCAGTTTATTTCTGAGAATGGTGCCACCTAGAGGCTAACTGGAGACCCATTGCCCTGCAGGCTGTTCTTTCAGAAAGCATAGGCCCTTCTTCTGTTAATTGTAATAGACCCCCACCCTCCTGTACATTTTAACATGATAACCATTTCCAATGTTAATTATTAAATTGAACCAATTCAACCTGTGACCAAGCTCAATCAGTTCTGTTGTGACCAATATATTTTCCATGTAAAGGCTTTCCTACTGTATAGGTTTTAAAGCAAGGTACAGACAGAAGTTGTTTTTTTTATAGGTGCAAACAATCACAAATGGCCCCCATGCATATGTACTGTGTAACCAACTGTAAAGCGGTCCGTTTTATTAAGATTAGTGGTTTAGGTATTGTTTATTTACAGTAATCAAAAAAAAAAAGTAAGAAAATAAAAATTGGAATATTGAATGCAAATTCAGATATTGGATTTGGGGCACAAACCTCTAACAGTATTTTATTTTGTATTTTTGATTTTATCTAAAAGGTTATTGGCCTTGAAATATCATGCTGGCTTGCTGTTAACTCCCAAGAGCAAAGACCACTGAAGAAAAAAACAGGCTCCAAATATGCAGCTGAAGCACAGACCCCATAAATAAATGAACTGGTCTTTAGTCGCATTGCTCATTTCAAGATCATTAAAAGAAACAGGCGCCAGAGCTTTTTCTACTTGTATGACAGTTGATTTAAGAAAAAGCCATATAGTCCTGAAAAGACAACTCAAGCATGGCCTCTTTTAATTAAATAACAGCCAAAGGGCTCCTCTATCTCTTATCTGTTTTTATTTCAGACAACTAATGTGATGAGAAAAGGCTCTTACAAGAATGACACATTGGTAGCTGTTGACTATATCACTTGTCATTCCTTCTTTTTGTAGAAACTAAAAGGTATATAAGGACCTTTTTATTTTATTGTGTTACATGTTCTGTTGCTATAACTGTTTACGTAAGGTGTTTATATTGTCTTAAGTATTATTATTTCTTTTTTTTTACATTTTGACCACTTTTTTAACTTGTAAATTGCATTCCCTGCCTCAAGATGGCTTCACATGTACCCGCATGGACCTCTCAAAACTACATTTCCCATCATCCTCCTGTTCAGATATGTAAATGAAATTGATTTACCAGTGAGCAGGAGGATGATAGGAAATGTAGTTCTGAGATGTCCATGCAGGTACATGTGAAGCCATCTTGAGGCAGGGAATGGAATTAAAACATTTAAAAAAGTGGTCAACATGTAAAAAAAAAAAAAAAAAAATTAAAACAATACACACACCTTATTTAAACATTTGTAGCAACACATGGGAACATGTAACATAGTAAAATAAAAAGGTCCTTATATACCCTTTAAGCATAACTGCAACATGGTTAAGGAAGATTAGAGTCTAGACTATCCATAACAATGGTAGTCGAATGACTTCAGCATTTATGAGTAATATGTATATGTCTTTTACATTTTAAAAGAAATGACAGGTCAATTTTGGGTGCACAATGCAATGTATTATTATTGTATTAAATAATGTATTATGTATGATGTCTTACCTCCTGTGTTGGTAATTATGTGAAAATAATTTTTAAAACCACAGGGGGCAGTCATTTTCTAAATTTGAAATTAAATGTAAAAAAAAAAAATGCCCCAATTAATCAATATGTGCATTATTCCTTGCAAAAGAAAACAGCATTAAAACGTTACAGATTCAAAGTTACATAAATGAAAGGAAAGATAATTAATCAAAAGAAACATTTTTTGCAAAAAAGATCTGCATAAGCACATTGCTAACTGCACCTGTTCATAGCTAATTAGGGTTTTCATTTTTCCGACTATGTTTCAAATGGACCGACACATCCTGATTGCAAAGTTCAACCCTATTTTAACATTTTAGCATTAATCCCTTGTATGAACGAACTCATATCACTTCATCCGAGCCTGATTTCGAACCCAAGCTTCCTTGAGAGAAAGACATAACCAGTTAACTCCTTCCATTTACATTTTCTACAAAGAACCCAGGCACTTTTTTTGAAGTCTTAAGAAGAGCAGAAAATGTATTTTGTTAACAGCTGGAGGTTTTATTAGATTTCTTTTTTTTCCCCCATGCTCAGAGTAAAACTTAAATTGCAAAACAACTACAATGCCTGTCTGTTTGAGAGGAAGTGAACTGAATGATGTATAATACATTCGTACAGTATGATATCTACTCTTAGCGCAAACAAGGAACCTTCTAAATCCTTCCTTGGCATTCAGAACAGTCAGATTAAATGGATTCAAGAAAAGAATACAGGTGAATAATAGCATCCAATACAGCTATAGATCATTTCCAAACCTTTACTGGTGAAGGGTGGAAAAAAGGTGACTGGAAAATATTATGACACTACTTGTTTAATAGGGTCGCCTGGGACCCTTTTCCAATTTAATTAGTGTTTGTTCAACCTAATAAGAAATGGATTGGCCTTTTTTGTCAAATTATTATCCACAGAGCTTCATTAAAGCTCAATAAATGAAGTCCCAACGGGCCCTATTCAAAGATAATTCTTCCAGGTATAAAGCTAATCCATGCTACTCCGGTGTGCAGAGTGCTGTTATCAGCTGTATGGAGAAACAGCTCCTTGGCATTCATTATCAATCTTCTGTAAACATTTAGCTGGAACAGAGAATCATTCTGGGTAATTGCAAAAAAGTTTTGTTTAAAAAGATCAAATGGTGAAAAGAAGCACTTTAGTTGTGACACCAGCGATTTAGTATCTTGTCAGGGCCATGGTGACTTGTTTGTGATTCCAGAGCACAGCATTGGCTAGGAAGGTGCAGACTCATATAAATTGTGAACATAACCAGCAGCCAGAGATACTGTGTCTGGCAAAATCCACCAGAGAGAGCCATGGTGGAGGTTGCTGCAATCTACCGAGAGCCAAGGAAAGTACATTAGTTATGTTCTGACTCTGCATAAAATAACAGCAGTAATAAAAAAAAGGAAATGTAATATATAGTCTATATTTTTCTCATCAAAGGATGAATTGGCACAGTGATTGGTGTAGAGGACTGTAGCTGACTGTGAGGCTAGTTAGATCTCCAGAGTTACTGGCATCCAAACCCAGAAACGCATTCCAAAGTTACACAGAAGAAACAGTGTTGACATGGTTTTGGGTAGAGTGCAGTAAAATATGTTTAAAAAGCAGCGCAGGAAGTGTAAATCCTTAATTTATATTTATAGATTACATAGAAGGCTATGTTTGCTCAACCTACTACTGTTGAAACCGATTGGCATAATCTCAGCATACTCAGCCCTGCCTCAGCAAAAATGTGAAAACCTTGTGTTTACATTCAGCTGCAATAAAACGTTAGCATTCTTTGATTTAATAAATCCCATTTTCCAGCAAAGGCTGTTTAATTTGTTTTCATCATGTAAAACAGTTGATCTTGACTAAACATTTTTACATGACACATCATTGAAGATTTCCTTTTAGCACCCTGAACAAGCGACAGTCCTTAAATAAAGCACCCAAAAGCCATTCAGTTGGGTACCCTTCGCGTCTAACAGTGACAGAACAGCTCATGATGAATCTGTTCATCAGCACTTCATTCAAAGAGAGAGAGCATCCGGCTGATTATCTGAAATGAACCAGTTCCCTTTCCACCACAGCTGGCTGGTATGGTCTCATCCAGAGCACAAAGCAAATTAGATTTTGTAATGGTATTTGAACCTCAGTCAAGCTTAGTTTTTCACTAAATTATAATTTCTTGGTGTCTGTTTACTATTCTGTTTGTTACTACACGTCCCCTTCTTGCTACAGCTGGCAGAAGAAATCATTGACATATTTGGGAAGTCAAACAGAAATTTTAAATACTGTAACTATATACGATAAAAAATAAAAAAAACACATCTAAATTGTAAGCTTTATGTGTGGTTCGAGTAGCAAGAGCCAGGCTCCTCCCTAGTTCATCCAGCCAATCTAGCAATTAACCTCCCTATTTAAGCCTTTTGTCAAAAATTCTTTGTCTTGCTTTTATCATTTTCTGTTGTCCTCCCCTCCAGCTCCAAGATGCAGCGCCAACTCTGCAACGGTCTCCCTTTGGGGGCAAGGGAAGCTTACTTTCCAACCTTAGGCCCAACCGCGCTAGCCTAGTCCTCAGCTAGGAAGGTTCTCCGAGAGCCAGAGGGGACCCCCGGCCAAATCTATCTTAACAATCTCTCTTACTCTAGGTTCGCCTTGGAAGAAGCATCAATGCTCAAAGCCTACCAGCTCCCAGCTAATCGTTTCGGTCTCACCTCTGAGCAATCGGCTCTTCCTGAACCAAGGGGAAACCCTGTATTCTTTATTTGTTTTCGTCTGTGCCAGAGTCCCTCTCTGGCTCCTTCTTTGCATGTTAATTTCCTTCTAGTCTTCCCTGATGCATCCGCTATCTTTCTCTTCATTTTCCCCTTGGGTGAAGTAACCCTTCCACAAGCCAAGGGGGAAGCATGTCATCTTCTTAAAGTCACAAACACATCATTCCCATTTCAAGTCCCCGGGCTTTACTCCTTGCAGCTCTTCCTGTCCCGTGAAATGTACATTATAAAACACTACAGGGCACTGCATATTGAAAGTCAATTGTCTTAACAGTGATAGTCAAATGCAAATTATTTTAGTTGGGATTTGTTATCATATGTGGTACTTTTTTTTTTTTTTTTTTAATTCTAATTATTTATTTTTTTAGACACTTTAGTGCATATGTCATTAATGTATATGGCCCAAAAAAACCTTTCTAGATATTGTAAGATTTCAAAAGTTCATACAACAAATGTGTGGTTTCTTCAGATTTGCAGGTTATTATTGTTATGGTGCAATAACTGATTTTTGCAACTTTTGTAAAGTGAACTAAACAGGATGTTTATTGGGTAGTTTTCCACTGTTCAAGGAACGTGGCGTCTCATTGAAGTAACGTACAACTCTCACTGCCTTATGGCATCGTAGCTCAGCAACACGAACACTACACACACTCATAACTCAAACACAAACAGGGTGCTGCTGAGCATTTAACAACAAAACATAACATTATGAGGTTCAGTTCAGGGTTGTTTTGCTTACAGAAGTGGAAATAAACCTAGATTCTTTGGGCATTTAAATTAATCAAAAACTATATTATATACATCTGAAAGAACTACTATGTTATTTTTTAGTTTTTATTCCACTGCAGTTAAAATATTCCTTATAGAAGGGGGCAGTGTCTGCAGTGAGCTGGCTGGTGTGTTATCATGCAGTTGGCTTCACATTGTGGATGTCTGTGGTTTTGAATGAGGGTTTACACCAAGGCATTTTTTCATTGACAGAGACGTTTTAGGTGACGCATCACATATTAGTATCATGGATCAGTATTAGGGATGTCTTTAGGTGTACTACTACAAATGCAATGTTTTAAATCAACACTTTGCAAGGCTTAAACAGAAAAACAAAGGCTTCTTTGAAAAGTAGTCATTTATAAGACACTTAAGCTGTCATTTATAATCTGTGCTATGAATAATTGTACAGAATAAACGGCAATACATCCTAAAAGGATAAGATTCATTATTATTACTTATGCAAATTTATACAGATTAAAGTAATCAAATAGATTGGCAGAATATTTTGTTGTTTATTTTAAGAAAGTTGAGTATTTAAAAGAACAGAACACACACAACATATGATATTAAACAGGTACAGAGGTTTTAATAAATGAAATCATAGGAAAATGTAGCTTATAGAAAGTATCCCTTTAAAAAGGAAATGATTTTGGTGCTTTAAAAACAGTGCTGTAGATGAGAAGCTTGCCAATCTCTTTTCAGAACGGAATGCTCACAAGTGAAGCAGCACACTTGTGTCCATCTAGTGGCTGATGTGTGCACTGCATGAGAAGAGAACACAAATTGCTTTTAAATTAGGCACCAATGTCCCAATGCAAGACAATAACAATGCTGTATCTTTAAGGTTTTTGGTTCTTTTCTTGATGATTCTGTTTTTCATTTCAGCTCTTTATATCTTCTTCAGATTTAGGCTAATAATTAAACTCTGCTCCATGGCTGTTAAACTCAGAAGAAACAATATTAGCTGAAAAAGTTATTTTACTTCTGCACATAAAAGCTATATACATATAGACGTTATACAATTCTAGCAACTATAATTAATGGAGCGTTTGTTGCTTTCTATGGGGTAGCCCAAGAGGTAGCAAAAATATCAGTTCTCTTTGATATGACACTAAGTTATAATACACAAGTGTATTACATTTCTTGTATATCTACAATGCCAGGAAGTGCCCTATTTTAAAGATTTCATCTGTTCCGATCAATTGAAAAGAACCCAGCATCATTTGGCAGAAAAGGTGTGAGGCAGTGCAGTTAAGTGTTTTGATGGATCGGTATTTCGTTGGTTTAATCCTATATCCTACTTTCATCAAACCCAAGGCACTTTGGTTGTGTTCAGAGAGGGGACACATCATTCTTCATTTTCTGGCAGGAGAGCTACATTGCCATCTGCCAGCCCCATCCCTGCTGAAGTGAAAACAATTGTGATATGTGATATGAATACCCCACTGACTGGATTAGAACTGGGACTCCTGGCAGGATAACTGCTCGGACCTGGAAGATTTGTTATTTTCCAGTGGACTGAGATGCATATACAAAGACAAACATATACATATAGAGTGAGCTCCAACAATATGAACAGAGCATTAATAGTTAACATGTATATTAAGCACAAATCACAGCACAGCATATCACACATAAAATAAAGAATGCCGTTGCAATGACATTTATGTGAATTTCTAAGTATGTAACATACAGTAAATACTGATAATACTATATTGAATTCATAAAGTGCAGGGGGGTATTCAAAATGCTGACTGGTTCAAATTGTGCAATCCATTACATTGTGAAAAAAGAACAAAATAATTACACTCATTTTCCAAGCCCTGCACGTCCATTTACTAGACAGGCCTCAGTGATATGGTTTTGAAATACACTTATGTTTTAGTACTCACTTTCAGGCTTGCACTTTTTTGGTCAACAATATCCAGTATAAGGATTTGTGTAGATAAATGTTATATTTATATGTATTTCTCAATTAAGAGTTCAATGTTAATATAATATTGTTTTTCAAGGTGCTCTGCCTGATAACACTTTTTCATCCACCCAAACAAAAAATATGATTGTAACATCAATGAATGGTCACCCCTATACCCACTGGGGAGGTCCCTTCCCTTTCTGCTGTTATATTCGTAACTCCCAACTAGGGAAGGTCTCTCTGTCGATTGCCGGGAATAAGCTGTGCACTCTAATGTTCCCGCTTGGCACGTACAGCCTCTTGCTATTGTAGAGTGTTGAGCTCTACTGTACTGTAACCCTACTCATATTCTGCATATCTGCTTGTCAAACTAATTGCTCAACATGTCCATATTATAAGTTCAAAACCGAGAAAAGAATTGTGAAGCTGTTCTGCTCCAGGCTATGGACATCTTTACAAGTTTTTGGAGGAAAATCCAAATAATTCCAGGTTAAAATGTTTTGGGGTTCAGGTTTTGTGTTTGTGAATACAATCAGTCTTTCCCTCCCATGATTGCCAGGCCTTTTAGTCTCTACTTCACATGAGAGAATGCAAGCCTCACCCCCATTAATAGACACAGTGGAATTCACACTCTGTATCTAACCCTGTCAGAACTGAGCTACCGTATAGAGGGGTATGGGAAAAGGTCAGTGAACATTCATAATCCTCTTTACAGTCCCTACAACAGAAAATTGAGTTTTTTCAACAGAACACCATGCACAAATAACGACAAAAACTGCTTTAAACTAGTGCCGCTTACACTACATTTAATTGCAGAAGGGGGGGTGGGGGGGGGGCGGATAATTGGTTCAGTCATTCATGTGAAGGTCAGATATGAGACGCTCCACAGTATTCCCTGTATGTATAGAAGCTCTGTGACTCTGGAAGGGCAATGTTTCATTAAGCTGCCCAACCATTAAGAACCGCCAATGTTCCCTGATGGTTTTTTGTAATTGTTTGACAATTATACTTCTCTTTTTTTCAGTGAAATTAATTTACAGTGACACGCATCACTCATTGAATATAAAACAATTTGTTACAGTGTACGTTTGATTTCTCGATGATACTGAGCAGCAAAAGCAGACACCAGTGCTGTGTAATAAATCCAAGCAGTGAGCAACCAGATGAAATATACAGTACCTTGTATTTTAAAGCTTGAATCTCTGCTTATTTACAGGGAGGATTAATCAGTGTTTCTCCCAGCTTCACCTGTCAGTGTCCACGCTATAACCATCTACCCATGATACGGAATTGGCAGGCAGGATGATACGGTCTGATGACTCCTCAGATGAAGTGCTGGTAATTTCATAATAATAATTCAAATTCAGCCTTTAGGTTGCGCAGCACTTGTGAGTGTAAACCACACGACTGTATCTCTGCTCTCTGCACAGTGGAGAAGCCGCACAGGTGTGAATGCACCCTGTCAGATAACACTCCACAGCAAAACAGGAAAATGACAGGTTCTCGCAGCCACAGCACTAAATGTGATATGAATGGTGATTTGCCCCTAGGTCGTCTGTCGTTAATAATTATTGTGTTGATTATTTTTTCTTAACTCTGCTTATTTGCAGTTCCAACATTAATAGGATAATTGTGTAATTTCAGTCATGAGGCCCACAAAATATTACCACTAGGGGTGGTCAATTTCTTCCCGTCTAAAAATGAGTCAGGTAGACAAACATTTCAGCGAGTGCCTTTTTCAGTGTACAGAAGGCATTTGTCAAAAATGTTGCCTTCCTGACTTAGTTTATTCACATTTTACCTTAGAATTCTGATTCAGTGCAAATCGGTAATGTTCATTTTTAAATTGAATTAATTACGGAAATTCTAGGCTTGCTCAGAAAAAGTCCCAAAGATAAAATATGGTGGTGATTTTATTAAACATGTTAAATTTGCTGCAATAAATTATGATTAAGAACACATTTTGATAATAAGCTGATACAAAATGTATGTTGGGCAGCTGGGACATATATATATATATATATATCCTCTTCCTGTTGTTCAGTCTCAACATTTGATTGATGAGATCTTTTGTTCTCTCCAGGTAGTATCCTATGTTATTATTATATTGATCATGCGAACCAGAATTTTTTTTTTTTTCACATTCCGCAAACTTGAATCCCTGAATATTCGTATTTACTTTGAGTGGTCCATGACTCTTTTGGGATATTTCAGTCATGCTTCATAATAACTTTCCTTCACATGAGATTACCGTAGTTTATAGCGTTACTTACAGAGAGCAAGTCAAGATCATCAAGTCAAGAGATTACTGCTCTGTATGGCAACATTCTGCATTGCTTTAAGAGGCTTATATTCCTTTAACCCTGCCAGTACTGAATCCTATGCCCTGAGATTCAGTACCTCCTTTATCTGTGATCCTGCAGCTTAACCCCTGCATGAACCTTTTCTCAGGCACCCCAGGAGTGAACTAGAGAGCTATTTGCTTGGGTTCTTTTATGTAGTTTATGAATGTGCATTTTGTTCGCTTGACCGCTTGTGCCCACAATGACATTCAATGTCTTGAATACCGATGATCATACAGACCGAAATGCATTTGTTAATACAATCAAAGCATTTTCATGTATACTGTACATGGTATCATTTTGTGTGTTTTATACCAAGTAATAACTTTAATTTGAATCTAATATTGTTTAGCCATGATCAGTTACATAAATGCAAATGTATTTGTAAGTCTAATACTGTGTATTACCATGTTCTCAGTCACTGCACATGCTTCATATACAGCACTATGCAATAATGAGTTTGAATGAATTATTCTGTGAATAAATCAAGAGCCAGTCAGTTCTGTAGATTGTACAACTGAATTATCTGTGGGGACACGGCACCAATTGCAGTCAGGGGAATACAAGCTGGACTCTTAATATTATTAATTCATGGCATTTTGAAACTTTGGGCCTTTATTCACAAGATTTCAAGGTGATTTGATGCAGTTTCTTTACAATGAATATTAATTTATTGAACATTCTTATTGCACCTTGCACACCATGTCCATAATTATTGTGACATGTTGATGTACAGTCCAGTCGGGTCAATATTGTTTCCTAAATTCTAAACTATTCTAAACCACTGAGACCATTTATAAATATGCATAACATTTCTATATATGTAATTGCTTCATGCATTTGGTTAAAGTAGATATAGTGAACTGCAGTCGTAGAGTAGTCTATAACCAAAGAATGATTTTAAACGTATCAAACTTGCACTGGCCTAACCCCTCCAGGCGTTCCACACTTGGAACGTACATTTCCAAAATCTAGAAAACGACACTACAATGATGGTATGATGACATCAACGTTCTAGAAAAGGAATCCTCCATGCTGGGTGCCAGAAGTCATTATAAACATAGCTATTGCTACCTTTTAAGCCTATTCGTATTGATCTGAACTGTCAGTCTTACTAAAAGCAATCAAGCCCACGTTAAATCAATCTCAATTAAGAGACCACAACTGTGTAAATGTTTACCTTGTTGTTCATCATGTCAGTCAGTGTTTTAACCTTGAAATAGTCTATGCCAACCAGGGAAAAGGCACATGGCTACATCAGGGCTTCCCCATTATTGTCAAGCGTGCAAAGTCATTGAAGTTGAAAATCAACTTACCAGGCACGTTTTTTATGAAGTTTATATTGCAGTGTAGTGATTCTGATGAGTAACCGAAAAACAAAGCATTAACTTACTTAGTTAATAAAAAAAGACTTAATTGAATTAGTAGTAGTGGTAGCATCTTGGCACAACTTTAGCACAACACATTAAGGAATCCTTTTTGTGCCATGAGGGAATCTTAATAGAAATATTTAATAAATAATTACATTTAACAATCGTTAGAGATGACCAGCAGAATGCTCCAGTTACACCTGCTGTAAACCCAGATGGACATGGTTAGGTAAGTAACATTGGCATATCATTCTAAAATCTTACAAAGTCATTGTAAACACCCTTTTTAATACAATACGCATTGAATTATTGGTATATTCTTATAATGCATGATATCTGAAATATTAGCACAACCCCTCCTTAATTACTATAACACAGCACCTACTGGAATGGCACTTTGATCTTTATTGTGAAGCCCTGTCAAAATAAAAAGGACAGAGTCAAGGGATTTTTTTTCTGGGAACCTGATTGGCTGATACAATCCATTAGACTACTTTTCCAACCAGCTGAGTATATACATTACAAGATAAAGAATATCATTCTAAAAGGCAGATCACAGACTAATATTAGGGTTTATTTACAGGAAGACAATGCAGCAAACCTTTGCCATTCCAAGTTTTAGCCTAAAATTGTCTTCCCTTTGAGAAAAGTATGTTAATGCCAGTCTCTTTAAAAAGGTTCTGCATTCAACATCTCCCAGACATGATACTAAATTTAATTTTTGTCGTGTTTTAAATATGTTGTTAATATCTTATTCCATATATTAACTATAGTATTGTACCATTGTCTTTGGCTTCACCACGGAGTGGCTTGGTCTGCTGTATAAACCTCTCCTGCTGCATCCAGTGATTTTTGAGGATCATGGCAGCCTGTGTGAAATGTCATTTGAGATATGATTTCTTATTCAGTACAAATTTCCCTATGCCATTTTTTGGGGGGGAATTTTAAACTGTTAAAAGAAGTTGAAAATATCCTGAAATTCAATATAATCCTTCAAACCATTCTTGTAGAGGCAGCAGTGAGACTGAACTAGTGTAGGGAGTAGAGTCTTGTTAAGTCAAAGATGAAAGATATGTCATCAAAAGCTGATGTGTACATCCTTGTCTTTGTAAACAAAGTGAATTGGTACAGAGGTGGCTGTTACTCATGGTGGCAGCGAGACAGAGTGTATAGGGCCTCTGACAGCATTAATGCATGTATTTCTTGCCAAGATGTTGCACTGGGAACATTTTGGGAAAGGTTCCCTCTGCCTTTAGGTGATTAGTTAGCAAATAGGATTTATCAAAGAGGGCTGAGATTTGACACTAGAAATATGACAAGCCTATTGTAATCAGCAGGGTTTTTTTTTTTTTTTAATGGAAATTTTCTTTAAATGAAAAACAAATCCTAGAATAATGTAGATGAAAATGATGGAATGGGTTAAATGTATGTAACCAAATCAATGACTGAGGAACACACATATGTAGAATTTCATACTCATATTCCACTTACCACATAGTTTGCCTGTTACTGTGAAATGTCACGCAGGCATCAAAAATGGAAAGTGCCCAGTTTCTTCACGGTGGCCAGCCAATACTCTAATGAATGCAATTTACATATCACGTACCCACATATTTAACGTTTTTGTTTGTTGGATTACACCAACAAAAAACAGTGGAAAAAATAGACAAGTACATAAGTAAGATTTGCCATATATCTGTTAAATGTTCCGTGGGCCTGATGCTATAAAACGAGTTTGTAGGAGGTATTTTTTTGCCTTCCAGAGATCAGAGTCAATGGTGGGTGTAGATACTGTAGTGACGAGTGCAGAACAGAAGAGCATGAAGGAGAATCATTCTATTGTTCCCAGTGCTGTGTGGGAGACTGCAAATAAAGACCTTCCAAGTTTAGAAACACAGTGCTATGAAAATGAAATGTTCCTATGAGCCCGGATCTAGGATGAGTCTCTTCGAAGACTCGAAGACCATGTTTTTCCGTGCTCCATCTGTGGTATTGTATTAAGGAAAGGAAAGTAAAAATTTGTAAAAGATATAAATGTGGATTGTATTCTGACATTGAGAGGTGGGTTAAAATAACAAAGCAATAGCAAAAAAAAAAAGAAATGATGACACATTATTAAGCTGAAAATATGCACACCCCTTCCTGCTAATTAGTCCTTTGAGCTCCAGTTTTTATCAGGCATCAAATTAAACTAAAACAAAGGAAAATGTTATTCTCTTCCCTAACTCTGAAGATGAGATCCTGAAAATCACAAATTATCTCCACTGTGACCTCTGTCAAACAGCACAGATGGTTGTTTTTAAAAAATAATGGAAATGTCCTTTATCCTTTATATGAATTCCAGTGTTGTGATTTGGCCATTACATATTATATATATATATATATATATATATATATATATATATATATATATATATATATATATATATGTGTGTGTGTGTGTGTGTGTGTGTGTGTGTGTGTGTGTGTGTGTGTGTGTGTGTGTGTGTGTGTCGTAGTTTTTTTTCCATTACAATTACTACTGTTCTCAACGTAAAAGCTGGGTGACATAGGTAGGCTCAATGACAAATTAATATATTTTTGGAATGTGTTTAAATGTATCAACCTTTTTCTGTGCATTATGTCAGAGAACAAGTGTTTTTTTTTGTTTGTTTCAACTTAACTAAAAATTAGTTGTACTGTTTGGGAATGGATGTGGAGTTGTTAGTAGCATGATTTCCATTACGTGAGAGTAGGTGTTAAAATTTCATGCTGATATTGGACTCAGCTCTTGCCAAGATAAGCACCAACTAAGACATAGCTTCTTTTACTGTAAACTAATGTGATCCATCTGCGTTTCCTTCCAATTGATGATGTAGATATTCTTCTGCCTGTGTTGATGGCTGAAGTGTAATGCTGGCTCCAAGGATCAGCCTGTTTTGCCTCCTTGACGCATCAGCGCACACAACGGCTGCAATGCTGGCTCCAGGGATCACCCACAGTGTGGTCTCCCAAGCGCATCAGCATGACAACCGTCTGGACTGAGCTGTCTAGGGTACTTCTTTGGGGTCTTCAAGTGGGCACATTCCATCCTTGGTGTTTAGTCCTCTAGCCCATGACACCTTAAGAGGGCTTGACAGTGATTCCGGCGTCGGGCATCACCCCCTCCATCCCCCACTCAGCTCAGCCCAGCTTACTTACCTTCCTTTCCATCAACATTGCTTTCTTTCTACTAAAGGACATCAAATTATATATTGTATGTGTATATATATATATATATATATATATATATATATATATATATATATATATATATATATATATATATATATATATATGAAATGCATATTTCTTTGTCCCAGCACAATGCATAGGAGTTCTCTTCATATATTTAACAAGATTGTAACTTTATTATTCTATCTTTTGAAGTATGCATTTCAAAAAAAAATATCAAGCTTGCTTTAATTAAAGATAGATCATGATTGCTGCAAGTCGATAACATCATGTCATATCATTGTGTGTAAACTTTCATGTTGAAGGAAATTTCAAAGCAGTTAGCAGGTCAGTTTTATAGCTAGTGCTAAACAGACTGGTTCTTCTCTAAGCACAACTAGTTATAGATGGCCTTCACTGCATAATTTGTTTTTATGACACCTTTGAAATTCATATCATACGTGGTTGAACTAATAATAAAATAGAGAAAAAACATTTTATAGAACAGCAGCAAAAACCACAATCTAGTGATGCAACAGTGAGATGCAAGACATGACTGAAAAGATCTCTGGAATGTCCCCTTGGGTACAAAATATAATAACAAGTGGTGCTATTAGATGAACAATATACTGCAAATGTGATATGTAAATATTATATTATGTTTACTCAACTAAATCTGCATTTTAGGACCATCATGTTTTATTGTATATCCTTCATCTGGCATGTGATTTGAATGGAACGAGGAAGGTGGTTCAATCCTGGCACTCTCATGCCAGGCAAAGGCAAATGTAGTATAGATAATAACTCCTAATCCTACAGCCAACCAGAATGATAGCAAATAACATAAAATAATCGGGGGATTGTTAAAAAAAGCAACTAAATTGACATTCAACGTTACTTGCTGTTTATCGGTCGCTGTATTTCTGCAGTAGTGGAATTCTCAGCGATTGTCCTGCACAGTTAGTTCAAAATGCTTACAGATTATAAACATGAATGCCTTCCTCTCTCCCCACCTACACCTCTCTGCCTCACCAAAGCCAGAGCCCTCTGTTGAAAATTCTATTCTGAGAACAAAAACTGCAAGAGTTCAGTCAGCTGGAGTCTGAAGAACATGCCTACAGCCCAACAGCTGCTGTGATGGTGGGCAGATAAGTCAGAAAACCTGAAGCGCACAGGACAGGAGACTCCTTTGGTTAACAGGGTGGGTGAAAAGAACATCTTCTACATTCTGCTCACTGTGATCCTGAAATAGCAAAAGTGTTTCCACCTCACAATACCAAGCACTTCAGAGCAGCGTGCAGTATGACTAAGATAAAACCCATAAACAGAACAGGGACTCGAGTTTATTATATCACCAGATGGTGGGTATCCATCGGCAAAAATTATACAAAGGCGGTTTACAGTATCTGTGACTGTTGCTATTAAAATACCTAACTAGAATGTAACGGATGAGAAGTGTTTTTAAAATGATTATTGTTTTATTATTACTGCTATTGCTATTTTATAAAGAATCTGTATAATTTATATATTTCAGTCTATGGAGACATGGGCAGACTGATTAAGGGAATGTGACAAAGCATTGTCAAGCTTAAGTCAAGCAGAGAGGACACCCACTCAAAGGTGGTAATACTGTAAATTCTAAAGCAGGGTGTGCCGGAAAGATTGATTTAACAGTGTACAGTACATCTCTTGGGTATGAGATTCAGATATATGAGATGCAATTGAAATTCTAATTATTTAAATTAAAAAAAAAAAAAGTAAGCACAACCGAGAACAGGAATTGAAAAAAGTTTTGTTGTTCTGCAGACTGACCTAAATACATTTAAACCATACTGGAACCATATCAGAGATCAACCCTGTAACACATTAAAAAAGATTAGTAAGCAGCCGCCACAAAGCCCTGCAACAATGCCATTAAAGAACGATGCTGGATAGAAATACATCAATAAATAAAACACATTTATTTCACCCAAAAGCAGCAGCATGACAGGTTAATAATGTAAATCTGTGTTGGCACAGGTGCAAGTTGGCAACACTCTTTGATGACTCCTAGAGGAGCATTCGTCTTTAACTACCCTTTACACTAAATCAACTGACAAAAATAGGCTTTTGCATGCCTCTAGTCATCATACTGTGCTTCTGAAAAGAGGCCTTCCATATAGTCAGTTTTTAAGGGTGAAACGTATTCATACAAAAGATGAAGATTTTGAATTTAAAGTCCAGAGGCGCTATGAATAATTTCTTGTGAGAGTATGTTCAAAATATTGGCTGAACTCAACTTCTTAGTGGTACAAAGACCAATAAGGACAATTTCTCCTGTGTTTGCTGTACAACATATGCTTAAAAACATTTTGAAAAAAACATTGGCATGTCTTACCTACAGACAATACTGGTAAAAAGATTTTTAATACCTTGCCACTGTTTACATTTTCTAGGGGAAGGAACTTGAGAGATACTTTGGTACATGCCGATACATATGCTAGTAAGAAGAGATCTGGCACTTTGGATGGGTCTATTTGTTTTTTCCCCTGCCGCAACTGTATGGAAAAATACGAAAATGGCAAAAAAAACGACACAAATATTAGTTCAGTGACACATAAACAATACCACATTAAGCATTGTATTACTTGTGGTTCGGTTAATGTCATTTACCTTCTCTCATGCCCATATAATTTGTAAAATGTCGGAAACACAATCGACAGCTTCGGATACAGATTAACAAACACAAGAGTGCTATTCATAGAGGTGATCTAGAATTACTTTATAGATGCGCAACACTGTCTTTCAAACTTAAACTTCTGTGCTATTGAGAAATTATCACAGTTTCGTACAGCTGGTAACTTAGAACAAAAACTGTTACAATGTGAAACTAAATGATCTTGTCCCTTAAAACAATGCAACCTGCAGGGCTGAGCGAAGATTTTGGTTGATATGTACCAGTATAATTTGTTTGCTCGGTGTTATCTGCCATTTCTGGGTTTTTTTTGGATGAATATTCTAATTGTTTATTGAATGTGCTTTTCTTTCCCGAACTCTGTTTGTTGTTATCTTGTTTTTATTTATTTTTTTTTTCTGTTTTTGCTCTTTGCTTTATTTTTAATATTCAATCATAGTATTTGTATTTTATGTTTTGTATTGTAAGTCTGAATTCTGGCTCATTGATAATTGCTAATTGTTTTGTCTTAATGGGGGGGGCGGGCGTGTGCGGTATTTATCACTTCGACGTTAGGTATTTAAGCACTGTGATTCATTTGACTCAGAAGCACTGATGACAGTTAAAGGACTGAAACGGGCGCATTTTGTTTGTCATTTAATAAAATATGTTTTTAACCTGATAATTTTGACTGTTGGGCTTGTTTCCTGTTGCGGAGATGTGCAGAGAGCGAGTCTACTTGCTGCTACCAGTCTATTTTCCTAAGGACCGACGCACCACCCACTAACACAACTGTTTGGACTTGCATATTGAGGAACAGTCATTTTTGTGACTTTCTTTGGAGATGAAACATAACACTATTGAACAGTATAGCTCTGTGGCTGGAGGGCACAGCATTAGATCCTAAGGGTCTGCATTTTAGTTTGAAGATTAAGGGCAGGATTAATGGAAGGTCTTGTAGGTCAGTTGTCCATTGTTTTCATTCACCGACTGATGTCATCTAAAAAGTGTATGACCATGTGGTTTTATCAGTCTGCATTTAACAACCTGAACTTTCTGTTGCTTCACATGACCAAAAGTATAACCCTTTTGTCTCTGAAAGCGGTTTCAAATACTGAACAAGTTTCTTTGAAGCCACTGCAAACCATCATTGTTTTGTATGAATCTCGATCTTGCCGATTGAAGACACTGAGCCCTATTCTCACACAAGTTTGTGAGGTCAGGATCTATTCATTCTCCTAATACAGTATATAGTATATTGATAAATAAAAAGGTGTTACGCCACGATAATAGGATAACAGATTCCTTCAGAGAAACTATATTTATTAATACACACCGCCTTTGTTCAGAACACATTCTCAATTTAAAAACATCTTTTAGTTTACAACATAGTTCTATCTTTCAAGAATATCATCCTATATTTAAATATTTAGGAAAAAGAAAAGTTTCCTCCTTCAGAGAGATTATATGTATCAGGAGTTTAGGCCCTTGATTCAAGAACAGTAAGTTTAAAACAATAATACTATCTTTCACGAATTAAATTCTAATACAAGCTTATAAAACAATACTGTTATTCAGGCATATAAAACACTCTTATCCACCCATCTAAAATTAACAGTAATAGCATAATAAATACATATATAACACATCTATTTTTCAGGCAGATAATTTTTGCTTACCTCTGCTTCTGAGGAGCCTCGATTCAGGATTTCAAACTGCAAAGGTCTACAATCTCCCATCTTAACTTTACTGACATCTGTCACAACTACAATCTTTGTGTCTCTGAGGGGGGGGGGGGTTGATGTATCAAGATTTTTGCACATGGCTGACAGCTACACCGCTGACCTACACTTAAGGGTTATGCGCACCGGGTTTGAAGCAAACGGCACGAATACAACATGAGTACAAAAAAAAACCCCACAACTGTAGCTAGTCATGAAAAGAAAATACTGTTTGTTTTTGCTTCTTTTGTGGAGACAAAATAAAATAAATAAAACAAAGAAATAGTCTAGGTGCACCATACATTTAATAGTGGATGTTTATATGTGATCTGGTTTAACATGTAAATTATTCAAAAATAATACATCTACACATATTTCTTTGTAAATACAGAGAACATTAGTTTAATATACTTTTTTTTAATGATTTTCATTTTTAATAAAATCTTCAGTTAGTGTGTGAATGTGATTATTATTATTGGTCAACATTATTAAAACAAAGAAGTGTCATTTTACAGAAATACGAAACCAGTGTGTGGCGCTCCCCATCGCTTTGACTAAAATTAAGGTGAAAAAAAGAGATAGACATACCATAAATTTCCAATTGTTCTGCTATTTTTTACCATATGGTTCCTTCCTTTTTATTGTCTTTTCTCTTTTATTTCTGTGGTCATTTCTGTGTGAACGAGACAGTGACAGTCTGACGGCCTCTCCTTCGACTCTGTCCGAGTAATGACGTGTCGTGTACAGATACATAGTAGGCTTGCGCAGACAAACTGTTAGCTTAAGACAACAATGCAATACTGTCTTTGGAGTAAGAGGGGAGTTTGTGTAGCAGCTACAGGAATATAGAATGGTAATGTACACATCTTCATGGTTTGCAGGTTTGTCACATATTCATGAGATGGAGGCACTTTGTTAAGGTTGAAATATGTCATTAAATCTTCTGGTGTACAGACAGGTATTTGAAGCCCATCCTGGCTCTCTGATGCTGTGGAGCTGAAGCGCTTAGTGTGAGAATACTCTGAAGTTTAATGTTCTTTATGCATTTACCAATAACTATAAATTAGCCCACTCTTCTATAAATTAACCTTCCTTGGTCATTTTATGAACTGACCCATATGTAAAGAGTTACCACAGCATCAGAGAGATGGGCGAGGTTCAAATTGACAGGGTTCAGGTCTGTAGACCTTTGCGGGAGACCTTCAGGAAGTACTTTGTGAGCTTACTTCCTGTCTGCTTATTATAAAATGTAGCTTTCAGAATCTAAATATAGACTATTCATATTGTGCCCCCATTCTTATAAACCAGAATATGACACCAAACAATGGATAACATAAAAAATGGTAAGTTTTATTGATTTATTTTACTAGCTTCAATGTCTTTAAAACACCCAACCTCAGTAGTTGCTGAGCAAATTCCAAATGTTTTCTACCTTCAGCCTTCATTTATTTATTCATTTTTAAAAAGCAAGCAAGCGCAGACCTTGTCATAATTGATTCTCACAGAAGCAAAAAGAAATACCAATAAAACCTATCTCATAAGCATTATGAATCTGAACATCATGTTTACTCCAGTGGTATTTCACTTCCAAACCCTATTACAGCCCTAGGGTGTTTATCATTAGATCACTGGGTATGAATTCCATTTATCATACTCCACACTCTTTCATGATTAAATCTTGTTAATCTGCAAGGCTGCACATGTGTTGAGTAAACATGGATCTTCTATTTGCACAAACTTAAAACCAATGTTCTCTTTTGTAAGCAAGCAAAAAAAAAAACCTAAAACTAAATCTTGTCTGTTTGATGTAATCTGTGATCACCAATGTGTATTATGTGCATATGCACTGTGTATCCAAATAAATGTGTCCTTTTCTGTGCATTTCTGTTTCACTTAGTGACAACGTTTTCAATCCAACACTATTTGTTTTGCCAGATTAGGTTTTTAGACATTATGTGCATGGAAGAAGTTTTTGTTTTTTCATATGCATGTGTGATACTGTGATCTCCATTGCCCACGTGTACTGTATTTTTTAATGTGAGACACCAGTAAATGTTTAAGTAAATATAAACTCTCAAGGTATGAACTCAGATGCAATTATATGCATATGGTTTCCATCTGTAGGCGAAAGAGCTTCAGTAAGAAAATCAAGGATCAAACTGTTATGTTCTGTTTCAAAAGTATTATTTACACCAGTCTAGTCTTATTTGCATTAAAGAGTTTCAGAAGATGCTCCCACGTAGGGACCAGCTAATGGCATTCCTATTGGCAGCTTGACCAATTGGCAGGAATGCCATATCTCCTCTCCAACGGCCTGCCCACATGTTACAGCATGAAGCCACCAGTACATCTCAGGAATGAAGCTGGGTGGGAGTGCTCTTTGAGTGTGTTATTCAGGAATGTAATCATGTTGTTTTAGAAAGGATGAGTCCCTGTCAAGTCGTTCTCTTCAAGTAACTGACACCCACATTTAATACTAGCCTCCAGCTCGCCCACCTCCTCAATGTATCGCCACAGACATTGTCTCAATGTGTCTGTGTTGCAACATCTGACACCAATCCCTTCATAGCATGAAGAGACGTGGCTTCCAAACAGAACATTGGCATGACGAGAAGCATTCATACAAGATTGCCAGCTTTCTGCCAAAGTAATCAAGATGTCTTTTTGAGAAATTGTTTTTTTTTTTTAAAGTAGGATGCAGCTAGGACATAATGGGCCTAATTTAGGTTCTGTTTGCATCAGGCAAATTTTGCCTTAGTTTTTTTTTGATAAGGGAAAAAATGTCTCAAAACCATTTTGAAACAACTTGCTGTTGCTGGTTTGTAAAGGTTTGCATCTGTTCTTTAAGATATATAAGATAGGTTGTTATTGCTTCTTGGGGGAAGTGCTGTTGTTGACTTTTGTTGACAAGTAAAACATCCATTACTTCCTGGTTGAAAACATACATAACAACTGCACAGTAAGTAAAAACGGTTTCAGTGCTGGTTTTCATGCTGGTTTTCACAATGATGTTCATGTTGATTTTCATGCTGGTTTTCATGTTGTTTTCCAGGTATGTTTATACAAGTGGTAAAGAGATACGCTGACAAAGAATAAAACTGCAATGGATAAACAAATTGAATTCTCTTCAGACTGTGTTGCTCTTTGTTGACACTTACTGAAATATAAATACACTTTATATTTTTATTTAAACACTTTATTGTAGTCATAAAATACCTCTATTTTGAAAAAGGGTATGAATTAAGTGCAGACACTGATTTGTATAACAAGGGATTTTTTACTATGTCAAACAATTATTTGCATAATAAATAATTTGTGGGTTTTTTTAATTAAAAAAAAGATTGTTGAAGTGTCACATGGAAGGGAGGGTTACAATTTGATTCAAGGGGCTATGTTGTAGATCAAAAGGGTTACCTGTAACATTTATATCACCTTTCTAATATATCCAGAAAACAGAACTACCTGGCAGAGTAAGAGCGAAATGTTGAAAAGTGTACAAATAATGAAAGAGTTTAAAGGAGATTCACTGGCAGAGTCAATGTTAACTACCTTAACTGTATCATTAGCCAAAAATAAACAGTGTGAGTAGCAGGTTAGCCGCCCCTCGATCAACACAGCACATCACAGAATGTATTTTGGGAGGCAGAACACAGACTAATCATTATAGCCATTGTAGACTCACTATAAAAGACACAGACAGTGCTGACAGATATTTATACAGTATTTATATATAAACAGTATGTCTCTGTGTAAGGAACAGCTCTGGGATCCAGATAGCAGCAGCTACTCAAAGTTATCCAATATACAGCATCTATTGTTCGTACAGAAAAATGATTTCCAAAAAACAAACGTGATTCCTTCATCACTGAGATTACTCTAAGGATCCGAGGTTCAAAGTGGAACTCAACTGACAAACTGTGCACTGGAATTTGAAAGTTCTGTTCAGTCCACAGGTTGAGTGCATCTCTTAAGTGCATCCAATCATAATCAGTGCCCCCAGAAATTACTCTCTCTCTCTCTCTCTCTCTCTCTCTCTCTCTCTCTCTCTATATATATATACCTGTAAGATCATTTGATGATGTGCAGTCGAGTCTTGGCACCGCAGCCTTGCTGCTCTGGCCTCTGCAGCCTGTGTATCCGAAGCAGTACAGCGAGCAGAGTTATAACACACTAAGCAATACTGAAAGTACCCTAGCGCTTTAGTTTTTTAAGTGTTGTAAAGCACAATTAAGACCTCACACAGCAGTCGCTGTGCGACAAGCAAATGTGTCATACGACACACCTCACCACAACAAAAAAAAGAAAACATGTATTTTTGATATGAGCCGTTCACACTGCCTGCGATGCAATGGGCGACACTGAAACGACACTGAAGTTTTGCATAAAAATAGGATTGGTGTCTATTTTTACGATCTTGTAGCATCTAAATAACCAGAGCTGTACAATAAAGGATACAAAAATTATAAAGACATGGCAATGAGGGAGAACATCTGTCAGTTCATTTCCACAGAACTGGATGTAGCTGGTGTGTGTGATTCATTTACCTTTACTGAAATAAATACTCTGAAAAGATATTATGCATTTTAGATTTCTATTAGCTCTATAACAGGACTAGCATACATGTGACTTTTCCCAGCTGGTGATACAGTCAGAGGAGAGTCTCTTATCACACTGCGTGTGCCTGTCGCCACTGGTGTGAAAAGTAGTGTCGCGGAAATACCATTTTATCACAAATTTCTTTTTCTGGGTATTATGACTTACAGGTACCATCATGTCAGTACTTATGTCACTATAAACAACACAAGCTGATAGAATACACAATATGAATACTGCAACGGCACTGCTTAATGAGCAATTTTTCCTGGTTTATAAAAACGAATGCTCTATTCAATAACCTACTGACTAAAAACAGTATTATTGAACTTAAAGATTAAATTACATGTACTTATTTTCACAGATATACATTTATTTGTATGTGTTTTCAGTCTGACTGAAAGGGGAATGTAGGGCAAGGAAGTATATATGTATACTGATTACATTTTACAATATACCTATTTCCTTTAAGGCTAATGAAATATGTAAAAACTATTAAAAAATACATACAGAATGCTTTCATAGCAAAGATTGTATTAGGACACAGCTAAATTGTTCCACTAAAAGTAAAGGCTTGTAAGTAAATTAAATACTAAATGCTATTTCTTGTCAAGGGGGTTGGGAATTTAGGGTGATGTTAACATTATTACAAACTTCTAGTACATTTACTTTAAATGTTGCCAGGGTAGATGGGTCAACACGAGGTACATGGTTGAGTGGAAAGTTTGCTGTATAAAATATCTGTGGGGTATTTTTCATCTACAAAGTATCACTTGCCTGTGTCAATGCTGATGCAGAGAAATTGATACATGCCTTAATTTCATCAATAATTGACAACTGTAATGCCTTGTTTGCGGGTGTTTCCTATAATGTTCTTAATAGGTTGCAATAGATTCAAAATTCTGCTGCTCGAGTTTTACCAAGAAAAAGAAAGCATGACCATATAACACCACCACTGGTAACCAACTGGTTACCAGTTAAATATGGAATTGGTTTTAAGACCTTGCTTCTGACCTTCAAGACCTTGAATAGCCTGGGTCCATCTTACATCAAGGATTTGCTTTGCTGCTGCATTCTCCAGCGTAACTTGGGGTCAGCTAAAAATGATCTCCTTTCGGTGCCATGAATAAAATTACAAACTATGGGAGATCACGGCTTTTGCTCTGTCTCTGGAACTCCCTTCCAAGGTCTATCAGGGACACAGAGTCCCTATACAAAGGCACTATATAAAATAAATATAATAATAATAATAATAATAATAATAATAATAATAATAATAATAATACACATGAGCTACACAGTCACAATGGGACAGCCTGAACACATTTTTTAAGCATGGCTTTTGTGGCCCCTGTTGTTGTCTACACAATAAAGTTTTGGTTGATCTACAAACCACGCCTCTCCTCCTCTAAGAATAATAGATTTATTGAACAGTTTACTAGATGAGGCTGTAGCAGCTAAAACAAAAGGATCTTCCAAAATACAGGTAGGTAGTGCCCTGGGGAGCTGACAAGCAAGGGATGAACCTCAATAGACTCCACTTGTTTGTTCTCAACATATTTTCGGTTCTTATGTCCTCGATTTTATTGTCGTTAAGTGACTCGGTTCAGTTAATTCTGTTCTAGGGAACTGCCAACAAGTATGCTTTGTTTTGTGGATTCAGGCTGATCAATAAATCATTCTTCTAGATTTTTCTCTTTTTTGTCAAATGAGCCATATTATTGGTATATAAACAAGATTGATTAAGCCTTTACAGGCAACAGTAAAGGGGATGCAATTGCTTCAAACAAGTGTCTTGCTGCATTCTGAAAAAAGTAGCTTGAATTGACACAGCTGGAGAAATTGGATTCGTGCAGATGTTGCTTTTATGGAGACTGATCATGCTGTAAAAATTGAATTGGAAAGCAATAACCATTTGTCAATGCAGGTGCATTTTTAAAAGTACATAGAAAATAAATTGTAAGTTATTTGTAAAGAAATAAGTATATTTTAACCCTTTCGTAACATGTTCTGCTATGTGCAAGAATTATATTTGTATACAGGAAGCACGTGAAGAATTCCACAAAGAAGAATAATTTGATCTTGAAAAGCATGTATATTTTCATTTTTGTTGGTTCAAATGTATTTTTTGTCACTTCAAAGAGAAACTTTTAATATATATATATATATATATATATATATATATATATATATATATATATATATATATATATATATAAATATATTTTAATGTATGCAAATTACACAACCACAAAAGTACTTGTGTTATTTTTATGTGTCAGGATACCCAACTGTGTCTTCTGTTGTCATTTTTATAGATGTCAATTCTTACATCTATATATTTTTTTTTTTTATTAAAATACAAAAAGTGTTAGTCTTCCTGTGGAGCGTGTTTTAAGACATTTTCTAGTTTTAATAATCTTTATTTTTATATAGCGCCTTTCATAGTGGACCACCATTACAAAGCACTTTATAAGATATGAAACTAAGGTGTGTGAACTATGCATCCACTGCAGAGTCACTTACAAGAACATCTCACCCAAAAGATAGAGCACAAGAAGGTTAAGTGACTTGCTCATGGTCACACAGTAAGTCAGTAGCTGAGCTGGGACTTGAAATTGGAACCTGCTGGTTTCAAGCCTGTTTCTTTAACCACTGGACCACACAGCCTCATATTAAAAAATAAACAAACAAAAAATAACTGTATGGATAATCTTTTTGTACAATAACTGCTTTTTGTCTCATAGATCAGTGTTTGAAGATGCATTTTATGTAAAACACAAAATACATAAGAATCTGAATAATATAGAATGCATATAGATACAGTTATTATGCTTGCGCTTTTCTCCATGGACTTCTTCAAATAAGTGTTTGTTTACTGGTGTAACAGAAATACAATAACTTAGCAAAGAACAGTATGTATGATCTCCTAATCTTGAAATATCCTGTATTACCTTTGTAACTCACTAAGCAAATGCTTTGAAAAGTATGAAAAGAAAAAACTGGAATGAAAAAAGTGTTTCATTTGAAAATGAAAGATTTCAGCAATAAGCTATCTGGGTGACTATATAACTATCCTACCCAAAAAAAGGTTTAAAGGAAGAAAATATACTGCAGATGGTCTAAAACAACAAAGAACAGATTCAGTGTGGTCTGGGATTTGGGATTTGGGACAAAATAATAAGATGCTGATAGTGCTAAAAAAAAAAAACATCTTATTATACCTGGAGTTCTTATCAAATGAATCATCATATTTCTGCATCAAAAAGCTTTCCAGATTTCAGAGCCACTGGCTTGAGGCATTGCCTTTTTACACTGTGCAAGCTTGCGTTCTGAACTTTGCTCTTACCAGTGAAGACAAACCACTTTACAGAAATGCCACAAGCATTCACTATCTTTCTTCCAGCTCTGTCAACTGCCAGCATATTGAGACTAACCCCCGTGGGAGAGGCATGTCTGTGTAATAACTGCAGTTTGAAGCTTCATTGTCCAACAACAATGTTCAGTTTCCTTTTGGGTGCTTTTTGTGGATATAACCCTTTTTTTTTTATCTTGTTCACATTTTATTTACTGTTCTCAATTTCATCAATTTAACAGGATCTTGCTTTAACATACATCTAAAGCCCACACAGGGTTTATCTGTCATTGTGGTCTGAAAGGAAAAACGAATCTCCATGAAATAGAATTGCATAGCTTTCTGTTTTAGTGGGAAAAAGGGGGGGGGGGGACCCCTTATGACAGTTTACCATAGTTAAAGCATAGGAAAGTGTAATGAAGCATAGCACAAAATTGGAAAGCCCAGTGAGGTAAGGTAAAGAATATTAAAAAAAAAAACATGGCAAACCATGGTAAACTATGGTAAATGCAAGGGATAACTGGAAAATTACCGTGCAAATGTATCTTTTATATAAGAGAGTTTTGCCATCATGTTCAAAACAACAGTTGGGTGTACACCTGCAAAGTCCCAAGGGTCCTGAAACTCCTGTGTGTCTTGTATTCTGTTCTAAATAATTCAACGCAAAATGAGTTTAACATGCTGTTTCTAAACTAACAAGCAGAATGATGAAAACAAGAAAAAGCTCAAACTCTGGTGCATTATAGGTAGGGCTTCTGTTTTTATTAATTTCATTTTTCCGTGCTTATTTTTATCTATTTTTCAGTTATATGTGAATCTTTTTTTTTTTTTCGGGGCTTTCGCTTTTTATATACTGTATGAAATTATCATTTTCGTTTCTGTCACTGTATGTATAGTAACTCAACAGTACTTGCACTCTTTTTCGGTTATACCTTATTTCCTTTGTTGTCTTCCACAACTAAATCTTTATGGTATAAGAGAACACATCTCTGGAAGCAAAGTGTTCTTCTAGGAGAAGTGTTCTTTTAGCCATCAGACACAATATGAAACAATAAATTAATAAATAAATGCATATGTATTATTGCATCAACATTTCACCACAATTCTGTTTTAAGTTCCATGAGCGTGTAAATATTCCCTGTCAAACTGTAATATAGCTTTAAATCTCCCTAGCAAGAACAATCCTACGTGTCTTTTCATTTCGTGCGAGCATGTACAACCCTCCAATAAAAAGGCAGGAATTTGCTGCCACTCAGTAGCTGGGGTGGGTTTAAATATTTAGAATGAATCAATGCGAGATACAAGTCAGGAAGGAGGGACATTGCTCAACTGCACTGCACAAAGATTTTTTTCAGGTTATTTATTTATACAATGAAAAGGGTCAAGTCAACGTGAATTGAGTAACCATTTCCAGTGTTTATTGCCTACAACCAATTTCATTTTTTTTTTGTATCAGGAGGTGTTTTTATCATTTTTTATTGGTTAAAACTGACAATCAGAAGCCCTAAGTATAGGTAATTACTAGAGAACCCTTTTGTATAATTTAGTTGTTAAGTAGAGTGGATCCACTCTCTTGAAGACATAATGAATATCTATAGGTTGAATTACAAAGCTAATCTAGAAACTGTCTTAGTTTTTTAAAGGATATGCATATTCAAATGTAATTTTCTTTTTTTTTTACATTCCCTTAATATTATGTGGTGTTTGTAATTTTACACTGTTATCATTTGCCATAAATCTGTCTGTATCTGGCGTTGAGCTTGTCTAGAGAATCCTAAATGTCCTCATCCCTTTCAAATCATTGTGACCTTGAAAATCTCCCAGTCCACCTACATTTGATAGAGAATGCATCATGAAACATGTTCATACTATTGATATATTGGTATATCAAATTATGTAATATCATAGGAATATTAATGCATTTAGTTATAACAAATTAGACAAAAGTTTCATGTGAAGGTCTTTGACAAGCAGATCAGACCAGCTGAGGGAATGGCTTCTAATTCTATAATGTGCCTTGTTATTAATAATGTCACTTCTGGGTTGCTATTCTAACTGCCTTTGTGCTACCATTGCATTTTAGTATTGCCATAGAGGTGCTTTCGAATTTCCATAGAAGATCATTTGGGATCTTACCCTGTGAGAAGGAAAATGCACAAGTATATTGACTTTTTTAAGCAAAGTTTTTGTTGTTTGTTTTAAATGCACAAGCTTACGTAAGGAGTCAGACAATTATTATGTGTCTACTAACCGTGCATTATCTATATGTCATTAATCACCTGAAACTTTGATCGCTGTCACCTTCGACAGTATTTTCAGAAGCCAGTAAAGTGTTAGCAATAAAGTTTTTAAAAACATTCTATAATTCTTATTGGAGAACAAGTGGGCTGTAGTTTGCTATGCTTTGCTAGACAAAAGAATGGATGGGAAAACTGACCATGTGTGGGAGGTTTATCAAAGCTTTGCTGAGAAGAAAAGAATAACCCCAAGGATACATTTGTACAATACACATTCAGAATGTAGTGTGAGGTTTTTTGTGAGCCTCTGTAGGATACACTTGTTCAATTAAAACTTAGAGGTGACCTTATGTGAAAGCTTGTACACAGAATGGTGAAGGCTTATTCATCTACAAAATGATGTAACAGTATCAAAATTGCTTTCAGGACATTTTGAAAAAAATATATTATTATGCCAAATCCAACCCAACAGGCTGAGATTTGTCCTTGAAATAGTATATATTATACTTCTAGCTTAGATTACTTTTGTAGATCCTTTTCTGTTTAAGCTCTGAAACATTCTAATCTCCAAGAACAGCTGGTACACCAAAGTGTAACCATTAACCAGTCCCCCAGCATCACTCCTAGGGGATGTAAGAAATACTGTACATCAGTAGGAAGCTCTCGTCGGGAAGGAAGCAAAGTGTTGTTATAGGTGAAGTGTTCTCTAAGACGGAGTTAGCCGTCAGACACAATATGAATCAATCAATAAATAAATACTTGTCATGACACACGTGCATAATGAACTGAATAAGTAAAAGAAAAGAAATAGGCAAGTGTATGTTAATTAACTGTAATAATAAAGTAACAGAACTAAACTAATGTTAATAAACTAACTGCCAAACTAAATTAAGATAGCACCCCTACACAAGTTAAAAAATGCAGCAGCAGCTCTAGGTTAATTATGAATGTATGTACAGGAGCAATATTCAACACACGCAAAAAAATATTTAACAGAATGGTGAAACAAAACCTCACAACAGAAAACATAAAATTGCTCTGTGAGTTGTGTCTGATTCAAGGTTTTTTCAAGAGCTCGAACAATTTCCAACTTTTTGCAGCAAGAGAAACAGCAGCGTATTTCTCCGTTTGTTTACATGCCATTTTGTAGCGATGAGGTGCAAAACGAGTCAATGATATGACGGCAGCTCTGAAAAATGTAATAAACCAACGTGTCTCCAGACAAGTCGCTTTTGAAAAGACTGAACAAACCATTTTAATGATGATGAATTATCAGGTTACAAACCAGTACTGTATACATTGTGAACCAATTTCTATCAGTGCCAAGAAGGTGTTCTTTTAAGCGAAGTTCCTTTTCCTTTAGCCGGAGCATTTGCAACGGGAAGAATCTGTTACAACACCCTAGGTGAAGTGTTCTCTTAGGAGGTGTTCCTGTACACAGAGACTGCTGTACCACATCTGTCATCCATTAGAGACAGAGTGTTGCGAAAGGACAGGTTAATAGTTATTCTCTTTAACAGCTGTAGTTAAGAGATAAAATATAAAAACATTTCTAA
This sequence comes from Polyodon spathula, assembly GCF_017654505.1. Lineage (NCBI taxonomy): Eukaryota > Metazoa > Chordata > Actinopteri > Acipenseriformes > Polyodontidae > Polyodon > Polyodon spathula. The sequence goes on from NC_054542.1 coordinate 4,504,671, forward strand.
GAGACCTATTGAAATGATATACAAAGTAAATCTAAAACCAAGTACCAAGTTGCTCTGGAAAATATTTTCTTTGCACGACTAGTTTCTAAGCAACCCCCTACCACCAATGGAGACCATGGAATTTAAGTAACATAAACCTTGCCTTATTATTTCCCAGCCTCTGTTTAATAATTTGAATTCAAGAGGGTGGATGTGAAGTTGTGACAAAAAGTGCAAAAGGAGTTAAGCCCTGCATGTGGAGTAAATGAATCCACCAGCCAATTTTACCACAGCAATGAAGTGAAGAGAGAAGCCCTAGGCAGCCATTTAAACAACTCCAAATGCACCCATTTAGGTTTTCCATTTCATTATCATACTTCTTGTACTATCTATACACCCATGACATATATACCTCTGCAAACCACCAGGGTTTCCATTTGCCTAGTGAATATTCTGTGCAGTTTTTCATTTTTATTTCAGATTTTTGCTTCTTCATAACAGTTCAACACTTTTTTGGCCTTAAACCAATAATGTTTTTCTTTGATTTCTTCACATATATTGACCACTACAGTATGAAGATAATAAATACTCTACTGACAAACTGCTCGCTGTGTCTTCCTGATGTGTTCTGAATAATAACCTTGTCAAAGCTAATGTATTTGGTCAGTGGCGGTGTGCAATGTGTTTAATAGATATTGTAGTTAATAATCCTTGTGTTTTGCTTTGTTTTACTGGGTTGTTTTGGGTTTCAGTCTCAGAGAAGCACGCGTTTGGGGAGGGTTCATGGTGGCTGAGCCGTGACATTGGTCTTCAGAGGGTGTGGATAGAGAGGTCTGTGAAGAGGATCAAAGCATGGGCTCTGTTTCTGGAGCTCTGTGACAATATGTATTAGTAACCAGAGCTTCCCCCTACAGAAATGGTGTCTTATTGTTTGCACATCTCTTCAGCATCCCACAAAACAGCACTCCTAGTCTAGGTTATTGTTCCACCCATAATTCCATGATTAAAAAGGGGTGATACACTGCTATTTTTACACTGAAACAAAAGGCGGCTATGTTGTTTGTTATATTTTCTTGTAAAATTTTGGAACAATAACCTGGACTAGGAATGTTGAGTTTGCCTACTCCTGTTTAAGAAGCTTGTACAGCCTGGCTGTGTTGGGGAGTAATGCATTACATGTAACACATTACTGCAATCTGATTACATTTTAATGCAATACATTTTATGTGAAAAAAGTAGTTGCTTCTAGTTACATTTAAAAAAAAAGGACTACTGCTCATACATAACATGTAAATCAGAAAAGTGCTTCAACAGTGCAAGTCAAAGATAAATGTCACGTGAACATGCTTTTCATATCGTCTTGCTATGAAATAATATTTTAAGCTGCAGCTTGACCACACCTAAACAAAATATCTCTGTCAAATGTAAACTGTGCCTGTGAAGTAATGGGTTGTAACTGTATCTGCAACTAGGTAAGGAATAAGTTGCTGCACTAGTTACAATTTTGTTCAAGTAACTGTAACACATGACTGCATCTGTGTTTGGGCTGCCTTACAGTGTCTCCATGATTAATTGCAGCAGGAAAGTCAGAAATGTGCACAACAGCAAAAATGAATTAATCTGCTTCTCACAAAGAGGAACATACACTGGTAGTGTTACTTGTATTTGTAAATGTGACATACCAGTTCTGCACAAGAAATTCAGATGTTAAAACAATCCACAATCCACTACATAATACTAGAATAGCATGACTTACCACAAAACCACATCAGGTAGTACATACAATCAGGCAGGGGGCCCACATTAGTCATTTTAGTGACATAAATGTGAATGTTACCCATGGGAGATTGAAGCACAGACAGCAGGGACTCAACCCAGGACCCTATGAACCAATAACAAGCAAATAGAGGTAGAAGAGTTCATATTGTATTGTCTTACTAAACCATGCCTTTGGATAGTAGAGGTTTTCTTTGTCTTCCAAAGGTGATACAATACAAAGGGAGCTTCATTATCTTTCAAGCTGTGTATATTTCATACATTAGCTGTTAAAAATGCTCTTTGTGAATAAACCCAAGTATTCTTAGCAGCAAGCAGCTGAACTTCAAATCTCACAATAAATATACAGTTAATAAAGGGGATGCGCTATTTTTGGTCCAACCTACATGAGCGAATGCTATAAGGATGAGTGGGTCTGATTATTAAGAGCTGATGGAATATTCAATCAATATGGTTCTCAAAAATGCAACTGTACCTGTAGATTACACATTTATGAACCCAAAGGATTAGAATAAATACAGTAGCTGGTTTTCTCTTAAAAGGGCTATGGCTAATAAAATAAATCAATAAATCATACCTTTCTGTGCATTTGCATTTGTTATGGACAGTAGCAGGTTTTACGTGATGTGTTGAGATGTAATCAAACTATATAAACTGATGACATTTAAGCAGAATGTAATATGGTTGTCTGATGTTTATTTTGGAAGTGCCTCTAGAAAAGGGGAGAGAGGGTTAACTGCACATTCAATTGGGCTGAGATTGATATTATCCCCTTGACTAGGCTGTTTCTAATACAAAAATAAAAATTAATCTAAAATGGATTGAAGCCTGGTCCATTTTTACTTCTGTGGTTGCAATGCCCATGAGGGGAGTAGAAGCCAGCTACCTTGATCAAATCCAGTAATAGTTTTTAAGCTGATCCAGAGTGGGTAATAATGAACACTACCAATGTATCATTCACTAACAGGGAGATTATGCATTGCAAAAATCATTAAAAATATAATAGAAAGAAAGAAAGAAAGAAAGAAAGAAAGAAAGAAAGAAAGAAAGAAAGAAAGATAGAAATGTAAATAAAAAAAAATACATTTCAGTGATAGTTAAAGCAGAAAGCAACCACAGACCAGTTGTCCTTCAATATGACAGGAGTGCGATTGTGTTATACGGTTGGTTACACTGTACTGTACAATGAAGGTGAGGAAAAGCAATGGCATGTTTTTTTGTTTGTTTGATCAACATTTACGTGTTATTCCCTTAATGAGGTTAATTTCGCAAACCAAAGTAAATGAAAAGTAATGGAAATGTTAACTGACTTAGAGTGAACAGACCAGATACCTCTTTATAGGCATTGATACTATCTACATCCAAAGCCCCTCCTGCTCAGAATATTGTCTTTCCACTTACATTCTGGTATTATATAATACAGGCAGCTGTTACAATGCATTTTACTTTTAAACAAAAACAGTTACCATTAAAGAACTACAGCTTGCGATAATGGACAGCGGAAAACCCTAAATTCTTATTGAAGGTTCGTTATTGGCTGAACGCAGCTTGGAAATATTCAGACAATGATATAGCTCCTTCACACCAACGAGGCTGAGAGAAATGGGACACATATACTCCCTCCCGTGTGGTCACAACTGCTTTGTGACCACACCATGACCATCTGCTGAAGACAAGGACAAGCTGTGCAGAAACGACTCCGCAAGGTGATATCTGAGAGACGTCCCCTTAGGATGCTCTGGAAAGCAGCCCAAAACTCTGGGCTGTCTCAGCCAGTCATGTGGCTGCTAGCAATTCTGTTGGTCATGCCCTTGACTAGTACAGTAGATACAGTGCGTGTTTGCAGTATGTTTGAGTAGAAGCCCACGTGTAGTAAAGCCCTTGCATATAATAGGGTCAAGATAAAGTGATGATCTGTGGGACACTCTTCCGGTTTGAAAAAGAAAAAGAGGGCTCAAATTTTTTTATAATTACATTTTGAATAGGAAAACATACCTTTTGATATAAGATGAAAAGGAATGATGTTGAATGGAATGAAAAGTTTTATATGGCAGAAAAAATATATATATATATATATATATATATATATATATATATATATATAGATAGATAGATAGATAGATAGATAGATAGATAGATAGATAGATAGATAGATAGATAGATAGATATATATAGATAGATAGATATACATAAAATTAAATTTAACTTAATTAAGTTTATTTTATTTATATAGTGCCTTTCATAGCACAGTTTCTCAAAGCGCTTTATGTGTTGGTTAAAATGGAATAAAAGTATACAATATCAATAAGTAGTAAACAATTGCATAATAATAATAATAATAATAATAATAATAATAATAAATAATAATAATAATAACAAGTTATCACATTATAAAATATCACACTACAAAATATCATAATACAGATAAGAGCAGTTATGAAAGTACAAAAGGATCAAACCTAAGTAAGAGCAAAATAAATAATACAGTAAGGTATAAGAGCGAGTTTGATTAAAAGCAGTTAAAACTTATAGTAAATATTTGCTTATATGAGAAAAGTCCAGGAAGAACATGCAGTATGTATGATAAATGGATGAGAATGATTTCCCAATAAGAGCAAATACAAAAAAAACATGAGTATGGTTACCTATAAGAGTAAAATCAGATACAAGATACAGTTATAGTTTGGATAAATAGTTGAATGTGGCAATGTATGGAGCAGTTCAGTGCAGGTACAAGCAGACGCAAGAACTTGTACAGTTGGGTGCCATATAGTCCAGTGTAGTCGAGAGTTGAGGTTTATAGATGCTGCCTGAACAGGTGTGTCTTGAGGATAGAAGGTGGTCAGGGACTGAGCAGTCCTGATATCCATGGGTAGGTCATTCTACCACTGAGGGGCAAGGATGGAGAAGGAGCAGGCTCTGGAGGCGAATGGAGTGGAGGGGGTACAGCTAATCTGCCGGAGGTGGAGGAGCGGAGGGGGCGAGAGGGGGTGTAGGGAGAAATGATAGTCTGGAGATAGGCGGGAACAGAAAGGTCAAGACAGCGATAGGCGAGTTCAAGTGTTTTGAAGTGGATGCAAGCAGCGATAGGGAGCCAGTGCAGAGAGCGGAGCAGCGGTGTAGCATGGGAGAAATGAGGAAGGGAAAAGACAAGGCGAGCAGCAGAGTTTTGGATGAGCTGGAGCAGACAGTTAACAGAGACAGGAAGACCGGCCAGGAGAGAGTTGCAGTAGTCGAGGCGGGACAGTACCAGGGCCTGAACTAGGAGCTGCGTGGAGTAGTCGGTGAAGAAGGGACAAATTCTGCGTATGCTGCTGAGGAAGAAGCGACAGGAGCGAGCCAGAGTCAAGATGTGCTGAGAGTAGGAGAGGGAGGGGTCAAGGGTGACACCAAGGTTCTTGGTGGATGGGTAGGAAGAGAGGGTGGTGGATTCAAGCAGAATAGAGATAGAGATATCAGCGGTGGGGGAGGACGAGGGGGAGAGAAAGTTTGATTTTTGAGTTAGAGATGTGTGAAAGGCAGTAGAGAGGTCAAGGAGAATTAGGACAGAGGAGAGAGAGGCGGTACGAGAAGAAAGTAGAGAGTTTGTGATGGAGAGAAGAGCAGTTTCAATAGAGTGTGCCGGGCGAAAGCTAGATTGGAGGGGTTTGAGCAGGGAATGTGTTGACAATGAGTTTCCTGCATAGAGCAAGTATAACTCTATATATAGTCAATAACACCTGTCTTAGATTAAAGCTTTTAAATCATCATCATTTTTAGTCACTTAATTTCTGATAGATGGCATTGTTAGAGGATTTCTGGTTCTGTAATATTACCTAACAGACATGACAAGAATATAGTTGGTAATGCTTGACTTTCATCCCAGACAAAGTCCTGTACCCATGTTAAAAAATAATGGCCCCTAATAGTAGTCTGTGCTGTTTCTGCGACAGACTGGCTCTTGCAGTATTGTTAATTATTCTCAAATCAATACAGTCATAGTTGTAACTTCAGCTGACCTGATTTAAAAGCCTGACTGCTGGAAACATCACCTCCAGCTCTTCTGTCAATATGTTTCGTGGGGTCATTCAAAGTAGTTTCATGGGTTCATTTGAAGGATTATGTACCTTTGAATTTTGCTTCATCCGTTGCCAGCAATAATCTTTTTTTCCTCTAGCATTTTCTCAGGTTGTCTTTCTCGCTCTATTACAATATTTAAAAATATACATTGTGATGGAAAATCATTCCACAGGCTGCTGAAACTGTTTTAAACGCAGTCCTGTAATCATTTAGTTTCTGAGTTGATTGTTTTAATTTATGAAATAAATAAATACATAAATAAATAACACACTTTTTATGGATCCACAGTGCAACAAAGAAACAAAGAGAGACATCTCTATTAGTATGATATCTCTATTAGTAAGATATCTCTATTAGTTCTTGTGGACATTAACTGTGGTCTGCTAATGTGTATCAGTGTTGTTCAGACTAGTGTTGTTACCACTGAGAGTGAATGGTTTTAGTAGACTGTGGCGAGACCACACGGTAACCAGAGATCTCAGTGGCATTTTGTATCCAACTCATTTTCCATACCCGTGACATACATTTCACTATCTGACTTCAACATAAAAAAAAATCATAAAGTACACATGGCCGGGAATTAGATAAGTGTCCTTATATAGTAAATTTACATCACTTGGAACCAACCCCATTGTTCTCAAACTGAACATTCTATGAAGTTTTGAGGGGATGAATTAAGTAATAGAATCCTGGTTGAAAGACATTGCTGCCTGGTACTTGATTGTGTTAGTTAGGTGCAGTAAGACTTTTATTGAGATTTTGGTGGAATAATAAAAAAAAACGTAACAATTAAAATACTTCATTGCTTGGACCCCTAATAATAATGAATGTTCATTGCATGGTGATGTTTAACGCTACAGTTTTGTCCCTCATTCATTTTGCTTGGTTGGGCCAAGAATTACACCCCTTTGAGTATCATTTACTGTCAGCATGTCCAAAGTGATTTCTAGAATATTGTAATGAATCCAGATAATGGGAAAAATCAGTACATAAAACCCAATGGAAGGCCTACTCTTTACTAGAATTACTAGACCTCTGCTAGTAAAGCTGTTTATTTACATGAAAACGAAACAAATCCTAACGGAAAACTCTGGATCCCTCTGTGTTATTTCATGTAAAACCACAGTTGTATATCATAATAAATCAGCATATCACTTTTCTTTAATTCAAGGTTCATTAAGTGAGGTGCTACAAATTAGAGGTAAGACACATGATGCATGCCGTGCTATGGGTGCTTGAGCTCCCCTAATATTTAAGACACCAAAGTTTTCTTATTTACCCTCCACCAATTTGTCGTGAACTGTTCTAAAGGGTATAATTGCTTTATATAACTGTGCCTTTCTGCTGTGTTTTTAAGAGACCTCAAGTTATTTTGTTTGTTTGGGAATTTTTTTTGGTTCTGTATATGAGTATTAAATGATTGTATTAAATATTAATTTCAACCTCAGTGTGATGCTCGTTTGTGCTGTTCTATGTCTGCACCTGCCCACCTGCCCGTTGACCTCCTTCTACACTTCTGTTGCCATGGAAACTGTTTTAGATAGCTAATCTCCTGGCCCAGGGGTTGATTCAATCAAAAAATACAGCAGCTGCGTTATTCCCTCGTTCTATGGTGACATTAAATCCAATTTGCTGTATATTTGTAATTTGCTGAATTGCTGTATAGAGAGTTAGGGCATTTTGGATGTTTCACAGAAGCATGCTGTGGGGTTTCCTGTCACCCTTTGTAAGTGAAAAATTTGAATAAACTTACAACCCTCTGCAAAACAGTTGAAAACCATAACAAGAAGAATATCTATCAAAAAATTCTTAAAACAATCTCTAAGGTCATTGTTATCTAAAACATCACCCTATCAAGTTTTGTTGGAAACAAACTAGGGCCTGTGTAAACTGTTTTATATCAGACCACCCAAGTGACCCGCATTTTGCGCGTCAGACCCACAAATTGACATTAAACCTGCTGTAGAAACCACAAAGTAAAACACAGGTGTATCTCACCCTTTGGGTGATGTAAAAAAATGAAGTTTGTCATTATCAACATGATTGTAGGTATACTCCATTCGTTGATGGGTTCTTAATTCAAATCGCAAATTATATCAGCTTTGTCATTTTGTTTTATTGATTCAAAATGTAATTTTAATAATGTAGGTTAGATTAATCATTGTCCTAACACCTTCCTCCCACCATCCCTCTGTCCCTCCCTCCCCCCGCACATCCACAGCAAATGGTCTGGACCAGCATTCCAGCTGATGAATCTTGGGACGTATGTTATATTGGCTGCAGATGGATTAGTACCTTGACTTGATAACACTGACTTGTCAAAAGAAAAAAAATAGGTGTCATAAAGAACAGTTTCAAGCTGACAATGTAGATCTCTTCAATGATTAGTATAAAAGAAAGAGACACAAACATTATTTCAACTCATTATTTTGGGTTTGACCTTTTCACAAACCCAGTCTTTCCTTTTTTTTCAATTTTAAAGCAATAATATGTGGCTATTAGTTCCACCTTCAATGCCAGTGGGAGCTTCCCTGCTGACAATGGCATTTTCCTCCTGCGAACAAGATACATTGAGCCTGGTGGGCTTTTAAAAAATTAATATAATATATATATATATTATATATATATTATATATATATATATTGATATATTTAATGGTGTTTCTCCCACAAAGAGGAATACTACAAGATTCAACATGGTTCAATAGAGTTTTAGATATATCATATATATATATATATATATATATATATATATATATATATATATATATATATATATATATATATATATATATTATTTATTTTTATTTATTTAAACACAAGATTCAGTCAATCTCATTAACTGAATCAATTAACGATGTAGCTGACCTCTTTAAGAAACGGAATCGTCTGTGAATAGTTGTGTGGCGGCCAGACTCGGTTGAAGATGATAACCCACAAAGAAAAAGAAAAGTTTTACAAAGGGTGTTTAAAATATGTATGTGTATGAAAACACAGTGGGGGCCTGCATTCAGAACCAGATTTTAAAAAACAATAGCCCTGTTTGAAAGGCTGTTTGAGTATGTGTGTCTTCAGCAGTAAGGCTTGTGGCTATGAATCGTGCTGAGTCTCAATGATATAAAGGAAAACAGAAACAAGACAAGAATTTAAAACCCAATAACGTGCATAACACAGGGACAAGAGAATTATACTTCTTCGGAAACCCTTTCAATTCTACCTTTAAGAGGCCCACCACTACCCAGATATTACCCTTGTTTACCACTACTGAATAAAATAAAACAAAATGGCGGCATTTTCCAGTCATGTGATGTTTTTTTGAGAAACACCTCAAGAAATACAAATAAAAAGCATATTTTTTATTTTGCAGAAATATGCAGGTGTTTAACAACAACAAAACAAAAACAAAACATGATAAGTTATTAATATTTTATATATTCAACTCTGCAGAGATATGTGAAGGCATATGCCACAGGCACATTGGGGATTGTTAAGAGCATTGGTAATCACTCTGGGAATTGACCAATACTGTGGAATTTACTTTGAACCTTTTTGCTGCTTTTCTATGGGGTGAACTATTTGTGTAATATAATTCCTCGACGATAACTACAAAATATCTACATATTATTGATACAATGATTACAATTATGTTATAGAATATCTATTATATTTGTAACATTTAATCGTCGTGGCACCTTATTTCAAAGTGTTACTGCAACGTTTTGACTGAAAATATTATATACTATATATATATATATATATATATATATATATATATATATATATATATATATATATATATATATATAGTTTTGTGAAAATACTAATGTATTTCATGTTTATACTGTAAAGATATTCATTTAGCTGTGTTTTATTAATATATTAGTAGTAGATTTTTTTGCTAAGCAGATCCTTGCATTTCCAATAGAAAGTTTAAAAACCAACAAACCAGATCAAAGTACTGTAGAAAGCATGACTTGAACAAATATCTGGACTTTGAAGTATTAATAACATGGTTACACTGTACCCTATTTAAACGCTTATCTGTTTCAAGTCTACTTGGACTTGACTCATTTTAGATTTTGTTCCATTTATGCTGATTTGTAAAGGGCTCTCAGTGGAATACTTAAACTTAAATGCAGTATAGCAGGGTGAAGAACACACTGAGAGACCAGTGTATTTTAAAGACAGTATCAGAGAGGCTTAAAGATGTGTTCATGCACACACAGTACAGCGCTGTTCAAATCCATTTGTTTTGAACAGCAAGCAGGCTTGGGGTAGATTTAGAGACAGCATTTTAATTCATTATTATACATTACTACCAGTATATATAATTTTAATTTACTTGAGTCTATAATATCAATTTAGTGGTAAAATTACACTTCAACCATGTTTTTTTTTTCAGTGTTTTCCTTTAGTGGCTTATCAAATGTTGAGACAAGTTATCATTTTTCTCTGGGCCTGTACAGTATGTTTTGTTTGAATCCACCCCTATTGTGAAGCAAAATTTCCCACTGATCAACAAAGAGGGCAATGTAATTTTTTAATACAATTTAAAGGGTGGGAGTCTTACATGGGAACATAATTGTTTATAAAGTGTAAAAAGAATGCAGTGCCATTTAAAGCCATACACCACTGAACCATACTCCCAGATAGGGTTAAGAATCAAATACTAATCACGTATTTGCAAATAGTTTAGTGGGTGCTCATGGTACAAAATGCTTTTATTTGTGTGGTTGGGATTTGTTTTTTACTTAATGCTGCTTTAAACACAGTAATGTGCCGGGTGGATGCACCATACTGACTGTGTTATTATCAGACAATTTGTCATTTGAATAACCAAAAATAGAAAATGTAGCAAAATGCATTTAGTCTTCTTAGGCCTGAGGATCTAGAACAGGTTTGGCTAAGCACAATATTTCTTAAATTAGGTTATCAAAAATAGCTTTGTTCTTGGCGGTTTTCTAGGCGCAGAACCAAAAAAGGCCAAAACTGGCTTAATGTGTCCCAGTTTCCCCCACTGTAGTCTATTACACTTTATTGAATAAGAAACATTATTAACCTTGTCTGTTAACATCCAAGTTACTAAAATATCAAGATTAGTATCACTATTTCCAGAACTGTGGCACATTTAAGATGTTTGTAGCCTGGGACAGTCTGTCCCATTTGTTTTGGTGACATCATCATGACATTAGCATGCAGACTGATTGTAAACATCAGAAAAGGGCAAAGAGGAAGCCAGTTGTGGAGTGCAGGCCACAAAGATGGCTTTTTATTAGGCACTACTTTATAGTTCATATAAACAGTGGGTTTATTGAAGTATCCTCCATTTAGCCTTACAGTGGCCTGTTCAATCTTTCTTGGCATACTGTAACAAAAATGTAGACAAGTATACAGTGGCTCTCAAAAGAATTCACCCCCTTGGGCTTTTCCACTTTTTATTGTGTTACAACATGGAATCAAAATGGATTTAATTAGGAGTTTTTGCCACTGATCAACACAAAAAAAGTCCATAATGTCAAAGTGAAAAATAAAATCTACAAATTGTTCTAAATTAATTACAAATACAAAACAGAAAAATAATTCTTTTCAACAGAAGAAATATTTTAATTCAGAATGATACGATTCTAAAAATATCATTTGTCAAGAGACAACATGTAGACTGTAATACTGTACATACTTTTAAATCCTGTTTGTATTGTAGTACTATGTAAAATTCCCCGTTAACAACCCAACAGCAAAATGAAATCAAAATGTTACCCATGCACAGAACTGCATACAACCTAAAAGGCAATGCAATTTAGCAAAAGATTTTTAAAAAAACAACACATCAGAGAATCTAAAACCGTTTAATGATTAACTGTGACATTACTGGAGCTTGTCTCGTTCACTTTATTTTGGCTGCATTTTCGTCAGGTGACACTGGAGGAACCGCTTGTGTAACTGCAAAAATAGACTGATTTGGCATGCGAGAGAAAAAAATGCAGGTTGTGACGGATATTCAAATAAACTGCAACATTGAAGAGACAGGCTTTATATCAAAAAAACTGGCGACAGAGTATAATGGGGATTGATTTTATTGTTAATACAAGGGCAATATATCTGGGTAACGGATATCCAAGTGCACACTGTATTATGATTTTCAACAACATTTAAATTCAACAGTTTATTGAAATAAATAAATAAATAGATACAATTTCAAGTACATTAAATAAGAAAGACACCCACCCACAATATCAAAATCACAAAGAGCTTCCGCAACAAACATCCTGGCTGCTTGATAGGTCATGGAGGTCCCATTGAATGACATCACCAGCTCTTACACATTTAGAACACTTTCTCAGGGGACACTGACAGTCAGTTGTAATACATTGACAGCCCAAGAGCTCCTGATAACCTGAAAACAAACATAATTTGAACAAGACATAGAATGTTCCAGTAGTGTACTCTAAGAGTCAATTTACGAAAGCACCCTATAAAAGTAATGTCAACCTGTTCAAGTTTCCTCTGACAATGTGAGACAAAGCACTGACTTGACTGAACTATACTGAAATATATATATACACACTACTGGTCAAAAGTTTTAGAACACCTCAATTTTTCCAGTTTTTATTGAAATTTACGCAGTTTAATGTCTCAATGTACTCTGAAATTAAAGCATAGAAAAATAAACAATTGGAGATGAAAAGGAAATCATGGAATCATTTTAACAAAATTTAATCTAAATTTTTGATTTATCGAAGTAGCCACCTTTTACAGATATAACAGCCAAACACACTCGTGGCATTCTTTCTACAATGGAAATCAAATATTGTTCGGAAAGTTATTCCCAACACTGTTGCAGAAGTTCCCACAAATGTGTTGCACTTGTAAGTTATTTTGCTTTCACCCTTCTGTCCAGTTCATCCCAAACCAGCTCGATGGGGTTTAAGTCTGGAGACTGTGCTGGCCATTCTATGATTTGAAGCCTACCGTCTTGTTCTTTTCTTCTAAGGTAGTTCTGACATAGCCTGGAGGTATGTTTTGGGTCATTATCTTGCTGTAGGATGAGCCCCTGACCAACTAGATGTATACCAGAGGGTATTGCATGGCGCTGCAAAATGCTGTGGTAGCCTTTTTGGTTCAGGGTGCCTGTGCAAGTCGCCGACTCTGGATCCAGCAAAAGAGCCCCAGACCATCACGCTTCCTCCTCCATGTTTAACAGTTGGTGTCACACACCAAGGAACCATCCTTTCGCCTACTCGACGGCGTTCAAAAACCCTGCGTGATGAACCGAAGATTTCAAATTTTGATTCATCGGTCCATAAGACCTTCTTCCAGTCTTCACTAATCCACTGGCGGTGCTTCATGGCCCAGGCAAGCCTCTTTTTCTTATTTTGCCATCTTGGCAATGGCTTTCTTACGGACACTCGCCCTGTCAAACCTGCAGCTCAAAGTCTTCTCTTCACAGTTGAAACTGAGACTTGTTTACTTCGACCAGTGTTAAGCTGTGCTTGAAGCTGTTGTCCTGTTAGCCGCCTATCACGCAAGCTGTTGACTCTCAGAAACTTGTCTTCTGATTCTGTTGTGGCTTTGGGTCTGCCAGACCTCTTCCTGTCAGAGTTTCCTCCAGTTTTCAAGTGCCTTTTGATGGTGTAGGAAACTATACTCACTGACACCTTGGCTTTCTTTTCAATTTTTCTAAAGGAAAGACCTACACTTTTAAGGGTTATAATGGTCTGTCTGTCTTCCTTTGTTAATTGCCTTTTTCTCGCCATTATGATCGTAATATACTACTTCCTGCAGTACAATACTGTACAAATAATGCTTAAGAGGGTGTAGTAACACAGTCTGTTCCAACACTGCTTTTATACAGACAGAGGGTTTCTAAGTAATCAACAAAAGTTGGGTCACCTGTAGGAATTGTTAGCATCAAATTTCAAGGCTTAATTTACTTCCATTGCGGCAGAACAGCTGTAAGTTGTTAACCCATTACTTGTTCCTTGAAAAAGGCCTTTTGTATAACTCTGAAATGTACATTATTTTTCAATTTTTGGTGACCTAAACTTTTTTTTTAACCTCTGGCAGTTTATCGCTTACCTTTGTACCATTTCAGGTTATTCACTGGACTTGAACTGCTTAAATTTCAATAAAAACTGATAAAATGGGGGTGTTCTGTGACAGCGATTCTGTGACTTAACAGAAAATGAATTTCAAAACATACTACAAACACTAAAATGGTGATTAAAACTTCACTGTCACTGTTTTCTGGCTTTCTGAAATTCAAACAAATGAAATATGTAAACAAACATGACGGCCAGGATCTAAACTGTATTATACAGCAGTCAGCAAGTCAGATGGACAGCTGTACACCAAAAAAAAAAAACCTTTGATAACCTTGTGGTATGAACTTCAAAAACATTTTCTGTTATTTATTTATGTACTTATGCTGTATCAGCAATATTTAAGTAAAATATATAAAGTCATATTTACTATCCAACCTTGCCTCCCTTATTATTTTGACTGATTCATATATTAAATATGTACTGCAGAGTTCGTAGTGGAATATTAATTGCCCCTCAGGAAGACTATTGTTACCTCCAGGGCCTGCGGCCATTGTAGCTCCCTGCCAGCAACAATAGTTTTCCAGAGGGGCAGTAATTTTCCACTATAGCCCTCCTCTCCAGTCCATATTCACTATATGATGTGAAGTGGCAACAGAAGAAACACATTACTTCCCTGTAGAACATTCCTAACGCATCTTATGCTCCTAAAGTTTATTATCAGTAGCATACAAAAACTATTCTATGCATAATTTCTACTCTGGTAGATTTATATTAACACAATAAAAGTGGACATGAAAACTAGATTGAATTGCTAAGTTTAGATGATCCCAGGGAAACAGGAGTCTGCAAAAATGTATAGTGCACTATAAATATGTAGATTGCTGTCATTCCCATTCCATGTGTAATGTAGAGGGCAGATTGAATTAAAAGATACATTATATTTAATGAACACATTATACATCACAAAACAAATAGGAATAAGAAAGTTGTATAGGCTTATCCTAAACACTAGAATACACAATTCCGATAAACTCCCTAAAAGTTTGTTTGCAGTCAGTAGGTAGAATGCTGTGAGACAGCATAGTAACAGTAAAAAACGATAAAAATACTGTGGGCTGCTTTACTGAATTTTATATTTTTGTACATGTTTTTTTCCATCTTTGCTACTTTACAAGCTCTGATATAGTCACAATCTTAACTAATGTGTTATTGTTGTTATTTAGAATCACTTTGTATATCAACCAATCAATATTTATTTTATATATGCCTATCATAGTCGACCACCATCACAAAGCGCTTTACCAGATAGTGAGGAACAATGCATAGTAAATTCAATACAGTGAAATACAGGGCATAGTACATTAAATACAAACAGCAATATGAATCTGTCTTTTCTCTCTAAATGCAGCTTTAGTACACCAGAGTGTAAATGTCAATCAGACTCCTTGTTAATCTGGATTTAAGAAATAATAGTCTAGTGCTGTAAGAGGACAGGTTAACGGTTACACTCTGTGGCACTAATAAATAGTTTAGAAGTATTAATGCCTTTTTATTAACTTAACCTTCAAGCAGCAGGAACAACATTCTCTTAGGGAGATCAAGTGCACTGTCATATAGTTTGCAGACCAGGAATTGTATTTTGGCATTTTAAGTAAGGGCTACCAAAACAATTATCCTGGTATTACTGTTCTATATGCTTCTTGCAAGCCTATGTTAAGGTCCTTTCACTTGAGTTCAGGAGTTGCTCTTCAGATGGGACATCAATATAAGTAGTGTAGGCTAGATCAGCCAACGTGAAAAAGTAAGAGCTAGCGCCATCTAGTGAGCTGCCACTTTTGATCACTTTGGATTTATTTTGTTTAGCTGGCACTTACTGTACTAATATAAATACAATTTGGCTGGTATAGCCTGTGTTACATATGTCTAAGGCATTGAAGAGCATAGCTTCTGAACTTACCAAAGTCATATTAATAATAATAATAATAATAATAATAATAATAATAATAATAATAATAATAATAATAATAATAATTTCAATAAGAACCACTGAATAATTATGCACTTACATACAACTTAATTGTCATTAATGCATTAAAAAGTTACTCTTCTTTTTTTTTTTTTTTTTTTTTTTTTGGTAGCAGAAACCCCTCTTGACCAAAATCTGGCACTGATTTCTCAGACAGTGAGCACCGGACTGGCAATTGGCCAATCGCTATATGCTCTCCGCGGTTCTCAAACATAATAGGCTTAGATAATTCGCACAGTATCCCACAGGTTACAAATTAAATCCATCTTTCTCAATTTACACTACAAAATCACTCTCCCTGCTGTTCTCACGTTCCGGCTTGTCATTTTAAGAGCAGCATCTACTTTAAAGGAACTGAACAGATATATGCAGTTGTTTTCAGAGACAGCGGAAGCAGCAGCTTTCTCCCTTGGCAGAGTTTTCCTAAAGAATTCCCCTTTTCTCCAGCCTAAGTGATATTTTTTACACAGTTGACTGCAGCGGCTTGTAGAAATGTGCTAGCTCAAGCATTTCGGACCTAATGGGGATCTTGACAAGTGTCTGTGTACCATTTCAGTCTGCTGCATGCAATACGTTTACAGACTGCAAAGTTTCTTGCCTTCGGCGTGTGCCGTTGTTTGCTGCATACATGGATTGATTGTAGCTTTTTTTTTTTTTTTTTTTTTTTTTAATTGAAAATCACAATGGATCAAGCGCAGGATCACATTAGGTAAGTAACAAAACGGAATGTGTGCATGTTTGTGTCAAACGTTCAAAATAAACTGTAAACCAAATGCGTTAGAATTTATCATTTTAGGTGGACTTTTTTTTTTTTTCTTCATTTGCACACCTCTGTAAACCCACCTACTGAAACACTGATTCGACTTGTAATTTATCGTATTTTTTGGCATAATGAGTTGTTCCACGCGGCACCTGTCAGTTCCATATGTAGTATTGGCTAACGCACTTTACCGACTGAGCAGCGCAGTGCTTCTACCGGCAACATATTTCCACTTATTGAACGATGCGTCGCACTGCTTCGTACCGCGTCACGAAAATGATGTATAAAGGTGACTTTTATTATATATTCTTATATATATATATATATATATTATATATATATATATATATATATATATATATATATACCGAATATATATATAGAAGTATATCTAGATACCGAATAGAAACTAAATAGCAAGTATATCTAACACTAACAGTTACCACTTCTAGATTTTATTAGAATGATTCCAGTAAACTGTAACCTGAGTTTCTTAAAGTCGATATTGAAAGTGCTTTCTAATACATTATGCAGGTACCATTTTCTTCCCCGTTTTATTCCCATATCAAAAAGGCTTAGGGTGTATTGCGAGTCGTTTAATGACCGTTGCAAAGTGCTGCCGAACTAAAATGATCAGTCTTAGTTGAGTTACACACATCAAAGTGATACACAATGTGATTACAATTTACAAAGAACAACACCGAAAACAGTTGTACATTTCTGAAATGTACTATAGTGTATTATTGGTTAATTACGAGCCACGTATGGCACACACACACACACACACACACACACACACACACACACACGTGTGTGTGTGTGTGTGTGTAGTTTAAAAAAAACAGTTTTTTATTTCTATTTTTTACATCCATTGGACTATAATTAGATTCCCCACTGCATTACCTGTAAAGTAAAACAAAAACGTCACCCTCTTGGCTAAATACTCCATTATCTTTATTATCTCCTTAACTGTGGTTAAAAGGTGTTTTTACAAAAGTATCGTGATGTGTATTTATGGTTCTAAGGAGTGGTTGAATTCGCTTATTTTAATGGTCATATGAGTCGGCCCGGACTGTCACCTGTTCCACAGTTACCAATCATGTAGATACTATAACTTAAGATGTTTTGTGGATGAAACTCAGTAAACAAGTTATTAGTGATACGTCATCCAAAATGTGGACCTGTTGCTTTTGGAAATGTTTATATAGCAAATGAGTGCACCGCCACTAAAAAAAAAAAAAAAAAAAAAAAAAATACAATTCTGCACTTAATCCTATTGTCAGGTTTTTATTACAAACCAGCTCACAGGATAGAATTTATGACTTTAGTGAGGAAGAAGTATATTATTTATTATATCTTTAATTGATTTACATTTCCAGGATCTGCTGTAGCCCGTGTTAAAAACTGAATGCATTTAATGTTACAATCAGCTATGTGTACTATAACTAATATATTAATATTATACATAGCAATCCTATTATCTGTAATGCACAGTTATGGTCAAATGAACTACTGTGCCCTCTGTATTAAATGTTAACCAAATAGCCGTATTTGAATTTTTGAAAGGGAATTATCTTTTTTTATTATTATTCCTAAACCACTCTTCTAGCCCTCTGTAAACGTTGTCCACTATGCAGTACATTTGTTTTACGTTTCTAATTTAAAATTATGTAATTCTACATAACCAATGTATTCTGCTGTGGAGAGTCATATCTTTCTAATGGCATCATGGTTTTCTATTTTTTATGAGCAAAATAATTAATTGTGCAGATTAATTAGTAAATTAAAAAACTGCTTTTTTTTTTTCCTTAGTGTGAACACAGCAATGTATAATAAGTTAGCTGAATATTTATCACTGTTATCAGTAGGATAAATAACAGCTCATGTTTCCTTTAATCTGTAAACCATGAAAAAGTGTCATATGAGCTGTTTACTTACCTTTGCAGCTATTAAAATGCCTTGCAAGATATTTTACTGTGGTCCTTCCAAGTATTGTAGTCCCTATTCTAGTTCAGTCTCTATGGGTTGGGTTCATTGTGCTTAATCAGGGGCCACAAGCACCTCCACAAGGGTCAATCTGCTGCCCCTACAGAAAAGCTTAAGTGATTGCGGCTGTTCCAGTAATTCCATACATATTACCTGCTGTTGTGCTCTTCAACTCATTATCGCTACACTTCCATTCATTATTTATTGTGCCATTTTGAATCAAAATACACATGTAGAGTAATCATGTATTTTTTGAATTTTAAAACATGATGGTCTGTATTCTCAAAACACTAGTTGGAGTTATGTGGTGGTCTTACATCCTTCCAGAGTTTTGGGAGGCTGCACATGGTGACTTCGGGTTAGCTCAGCTTGCTCACCCATAGGCTGAATACATTGTTTTGTATGTGAACAAAAAACCCTTTGCTGCTGTGTCGGTAATTGATTAAAAAGTAACACAAGTGGGATTCACGATGACTCAGCTGTGGCAAAATCATTATCTGTGACCCTAATGCATTATTGCACTTGGAAAATGTTGAATGTATGGGCTTCCTGGTGTGGAGATCAGTCCCATTGGCCTTCAGCTTGATTTGGAACCAGCAATAGGCTGTGGGATGTCTTCTGAACTGCTGTACAGGTTGGTTGTACCCATCTTGTAGAGCAAAGACTCGATGCATTACTGCTTTGAAACTTGCCAGACCTTTTAATCCATCTTGACCAGAATTGCTCATTGTCCTTGATATCCAAAGACCCTCCAACATCTTGTATACTCCATAAGAAAGTGTTTCCTTGAAGTTCGAGTTGCAGGAGTAAGCTCAGCTTGTGTTAGTGATTATCGACAGTCGCTACTTAGACTATGAACACAAATACATCAGCCAATAGGCAACCACCTTCTAATTTTAGTGTTATTTGTATATTGCCTCAAGGAAGGAAGACGTTCACCACGTTTCTGAACAGGAGGTACTGTTTTGAAATCTTATTATGATAGGGTTAATATTATTCTCCTTTTTTTATTTCATTTTGAGGATTATTTTATCTTCAATGTAATTACAGTAATTACATGTTTCTTTTCTGCAGGCATAAAACCCAAATACCACTGCCTTTGTTACAACATCTCTCCAAAAAAAAGTATTATACTGCTGTATTTATCTCTGCAGATTTTAATCAACCATTTCCTCTGGGTAGCATGTTTTCAGTTAATTTAGAAATATAGATGTGTTGGCCTCAGGTTGTCATATCGGCACATTCCCTTCACACTTTAAGGCAGGGGATAATAATCATCCTCTGTTTGTTTGCCTTTCAACTCTTGGAAACATTAATTTCCCCTGAAATCTTTGTTTGACATCAATGTCAAGCCAAAGCCACATGCTCCATCGAACAAATCCATTTAAAATTCAGATCACTTTACCATGCATTGAAGAAAGAATTCCCTTTGTTTATCCAGAAACAATGTCTTTACTTCTGTCTGCTCAGTCGTGTTAGGCACTTCAAAAATGAGTCTTTTGATTATTCTTGTGCTTATCATTTGATCTTGTGGCATTGTAGAATTGTCTCAGGGAGGAAGGGGGGGGGGACAAAACAAAAAAAATCACATTTATGAATTGTCTTTCTTTATGAAAAGTAGTCACGGTGCTTAGTAATAAAGTTTAATTTATGGCACAACCCACACAAATATCCATTATAAAGTGGCATTTGTATTTTGTGTCTACAGTTTGATATTTATCTATAATTTTTGTCTTGTGTGGATATCAAAACTGCTGTTTTCTAAACAAATGTAATACTTCAGTGCCCATGAACATGGTTATGTACTTTGGCAAAGCGAGAAGATTTATAATTGTTTATTCACAAACGATTTCAAGCTGTTTTACAGTCTCCAAACAATGATAATAAAATGAATGTAGAAAGGCTGCTTACTGATAGTAAACAGAGAGAAGGCATTTAAAAATGTTTACAAAGTTGATAATGTCACAGAACAGGTGGTGTGGATTTGAGCATTATCCCTGGTAATACTGGAACTGGCCATGTTGCATGAAAAAGATGGGTCAAAATATCGAAATACTGGTATTCGAACAAAAATATCTTAAAATGTATACAGTAGCAAGACTGGCCATGATATGTTGCAGAGCACATCCAAATTAGAAAGAATTTGTATGTTATTAGCAAAGCCAGTGTCTAATATATCTCTATATTGAAATAAATAAAACACATACTAATGTATGAAAGAGTTTCAATCATTGGTTTTGCAAAGGTAATTTAGTAGGGCTCTCCTAATAAAATGCTATACTTTAATGAAGTGGTTATTTTGTTTTTTAATCTATATAAAATGAAATTATTCAATACTGATATTAATGGGAACAAAATTGCAAACCTGTCCTGTAAGTATACTTTTGGAATAACCCTTTGTATTTTTTACACAAATAATACCTAAGAACAAGGTATTTTAGGGCAGTCTTAATTTGAACTAGCGCACCCATAAAACAAAATAAAATTGTCTATTATCATCACCTTTTTTTTTAACCTTTTTTTTGTGTTACATAAAAGGCTTTCTCCATAATGTTTTTATACTATTAAATAAAAGTACTTGCAATGCCTTTTTCTGTATCCCCATCTCATTGCCATTGTGTGTCGGTGTGTGTGGAGATGGGGACTCTTATAATACAATATAACGACATTTCGAGTGCCTGTGTTTAAGTGTAAATTGTAGGTGGCATGTAATTTCCTATTAAAGTCATACACTAAAATTCTACACGAATGCTACATATTATAGGAAACCAAGTGAGGTGAAGTTTATTATTGCTGGTGAACTCGCTGGAGTGAGACTCCGTCATTTTTTGGAAATTTTCCATTCTCAATTTTAGCAGTCTCACTCCTGAAAGAGATAATTATGTATTTTACAAATCACTTCATTTTTTCAAATCTCCCTTGGTTGGCTGGTCTCTGGGACAGGTGTCATTCAGTACACATGCTGTGTCTGGTTATTATTAGTGTATTGAAGTTTTGAACACTGTACTTTAAGGTTGTATGTGAATCAACACAATCAAGTCTAAATGGTTGTTTATAGATACAGCAGTTTAGTGTGGTATCCACAGTTTATTGCATCATATGAATGTCACACCTTATTGCATATACCTAGAGAACTGCTTGTCCAGTAGTGA
>NC_054542.1:4526949-4546765 GCF_017654505.1 Polyodon spathula
TACATTGTAGGCAATGCATGTCGCAAGCTTGGTGAAAGTCATTGTAAACTGCAAATGTGCATCTCCTATCAGTTTTACCCTGCATTTTGTGTGCTGTATCCTTCTGCTCTCACATTCATTGTTTTGCAAGTCCCCAGCATTTTAATAATCATCTCCACTTTGTATGTTTTTGTTGCTTAGGAAAATTTGAGACTCAGATTGATGTCGTATCACAATGAGAAGTCCAAAGATGAAGGAGCTTGAGGAGATAAACCCAGAAGAGTTTTCATTTTGTAAATGACATACTCCCTGTTAACCAACTGTAACAGTTTTTGCTTATTGAATGCGCGTCCTGCTGAGCTGTTTTTTGAGAATGAACCGGATAAGAACGATAGGGAAAGCATGCTTTTTGCTCATCTTGGCTTTTCTTCAAGTCCTTTTTGTTGTGGTCATGTACCGCAGAGGTTCAAGTAAAATCTTTGAATCGTTTTCCGAAGGCAATGGGAAAAGCTGGGACTATTCAAAAGTCAAAGACGTTTATACCAACCTGACCTTTTTTACTCCTGCATTTACGGAGGAGCTGCAGTACTGCCCACCTAAATCTCCATTGCTTGGTAAGTAGCATGCTCTGTATTTAGTCATGGCGTATGTTTACAGTAGGGATACAATGAGTCGTTCTTATAGTCTTAGAGCTCCTATTTTATTTGTCTTTTTAGTCTTTTCAGAAACAAAAGGCAGATTTGCCATCATAGATAAGGATACTGCCACCACTTGGCAGAACAGTTCAGAAAAAAAAAACTGAATTTAAATATCATATTCATTAGTGGGAGCCTGGATAACTTCCGCCTGTTGCAGAACTGCTGTTGACAGGAAACAGTGTTTATTGTCGCAACTGTAACTTTAGAAGCCAGAGAACAGACTTTTTTTTTGCCTAAGTTGGTACTGTTTTAATATTTAAGCCTGCACTGTAAAAACATACTGTATGGTCCTCAAGTAATGACTGTATACCATGTTAACTCCAGTGGGCCCCCTGAGCATCACATTCCAGAATGTTCCCAGTCTAAAGAGGATACTGAAGAAGAACCCATATATAAAGAGAGGGGGTCTCTACACCCCTCCACACTGCCAGGCACGCTACAAGACTGCCATTCTCATACCTCACCGCAACAGGGAGCTGCACCTGCGCCACCTGCTGTATTACCTGCACCCCTTTCTACAGCGCCAGCAGCTCCACTACAGGATTTATCTCATCCACCAGGTAAAATAAGGTTTCTTGGGTGAATCTGTTTCAGTGGATGGGAATATGTTGCCTGCATTGCATCTTATATGAAGTCCCAAAAGTCCTTTTCCCACCCATCCTGGTCCAAACTACAGTGTTCTTTGCTTCTGGTGTAAAAGGATGTAAACTTCTCTTTTCTGGGGTTCAAAGTTTGGATGTCAGCAAGTCTTTGAGTTTATATGAAGTCTGTGTTTTGTTCAGCAGTCACAATGATCAGTTGAAGGAGCTTCTTTTGGAGACCTATCTTCTTTTTGAATATTGTGTAATAACAGTGATACACCAAGAAAGCCAGTCCTTTGTTAGTAAGGAACTTAATGACTTTTCCATGGAATGGATTTCACTGGATATTTCCAGACTGTTTCCACATTAAACCATGTGGGTCTGTTTACATTAAAACCACGTGGTCTACTCGCTGGAAAAAAAACAAGCTAAAAATAAATCTAACATTAATGCCAGTTTCATAATCCCAAAATGACTACTGTATTACAGTACTCTTACAGTAAAATGAAAACATGAAACTGGTGATTTGATTATAGCATTCTACAGTACGTTTTTACCTTATCTGTAGCACATGGAAAATAGGCTCAGTTGATCCAAGTGCATTGAATGGCTGTATCACAAGAGATCTGTGACTTCCACAAGAGAATCACATATTGAAGAATGTGTACCCAGTGGTTAGAGGCAGAGATTGTATGTACTTAATAATATCGGTTGTATGTAGTAGGTATGTGAGTTATAAAAAATATAATTGTTCAGCAACAATTCCTGCCTGACGAATCTGCAACATATAGAGACATCTAGAGAAATCCAGTTATCGTGAACCCTTTAGATACCTTTGCCTATATATTGTCAAATGTGCATTTTAGCATAGTACAAATGGCTGTAGATTCTGGTGATGGCTTTAATGTATGTTAATGTAATAGTACATGACTAATTGTTTTTTTTTTTTATTATTATTATTATTTTTTTTTTTTTTAACAGGCTGGAAATGAAACTTTTAACAGAGCAAAGCTTCTAAATGTGGGTGTACGAGAATCTCTAAAAGATGAGGATTGGGACTGCCTTTTTCTACATGATGTGGACCTCATTCCAGAGAATGACAATAATCTTTATGTCTGTGATGAAACGTACCCCAAACACTTCTCTAGTGCAATGGATAAATTCAACTACAGGTAAGTGCCCCCTCCTGCTGGATGGGGAAGCAGCTATCTTGTTTGTTTACGCCCACATTATGTCTGTGGTGAAGGGACTATGCGTATTGCTCAGATCTGCCTCGTTTTTTGGGTTTTTTTTGCAAGTGGTGTGTGTGGGTGGTAACGTCAGACCAGGAAATGAAACATAAACATAGAATGGTACGGGGCTAAACGGTGCTGCTGTGCTCAGCTTTAATAAATAAACAAAATAAATATTTAAACAAAACAAAGACTTTACATGAAACAAAAAGGGCACAAGGGCCAAAACAAACACAAACAATAATGATAAGTTTACAAAAACAAGTACTTTTTGTTCACAAGTTCACTGGTTCAGCAGCATTCGCGCTTACTCTCCTCACAACTCTCTGAGCCCGGAGTGGGTCTTTTATTCTGTGGCTAGAGCCTTAATTACCTGTTAAACAATTCCTTATTAAGGCTCCAGCCACATTCCCATGAGCTACTTAGGATGGGGGATTCAACTCCATCCATGCTAACCACATTGTACGAGATCGGCTTTTCGCCGGTCTCAAATAATAAACTGTGATGGCTTTCGCCAGTCCGCAAACAAACATAATAATAATAATAATAATAATACATAAATAAAAAGGGGCAGGCACCTAGCCACAGTAAGATATGGAAATTGTTAAAGTTTACACTATATAAAAAAAAAAAAAACTATGTTGGAAAATCTAAATAGGTTGTGCCATACACTCTTTGAAATCTGTAAACAATTACATGATTGTAAGGTTTACAAAAAAAAAAAATCATAGCGGGAATAAGTTGCAATGCTGTGCTTTTTTTTTATATACGGTGCCTATAGGAAGTATTCGCCCTCCTTGGATATTTTCAGTTTGTTGTGTTACAACCTGAAATCTTGATGCATTTAAGTTGGATTTTTTTTTTCCTTTTAATTTACACAACCTACTCGAGACTTTTTATTGTGAAACAACAGTAATGAAAAGTAAAAAAAAATTAAATGTCTTGATTAGATAAGTATTCACCTCCCTTAGTCAATACTTGTTAGAACCACCTTTGGCAGCAATTACAGCTGTGAGTCTGTTGGGGTAAGTCTCTACCAGGTTTGCACATCTGGGTCGTGCAATATTCGCCCATTCTTCTTTGCAAAATTATTCAAGCTCTGTCAAGTTGGATGGGGATCATTGGTGGACAGCAATCTTCAAGTCTTGCCACAGATTCTCAATCGGATTCAAGTTAAAAATGATAAATGAATAACAACAAAAAAATACCTAAATGCTATAAAGCAATTTCAAATTAGGTTTGTGCTTTTGCAGCACACGCCCATTAAATGTAGATTGTTCTAAATATATAAAGCACGCAAATGGCTGTACACATGCCTCACACCACGCTAAGGAAGTTCACTTTCTGAAAGAAATATCACACCCCTCTGTAGTGAACAGAGAAATACAGCATGGCAAACTTCAGGTAAAACATTGAGGGCCCCATTCAACTTTAAGAAATTCTATTTTTAATTATGTTTTTTTTTTTAGGAATGTTTTTCAACATGCTGTGAGAATAAACTTTAAACTCCCTCCCATAACAGTTTAAAATAGTTTCATAAACTCCAAACTTACTAGAATAATCTAAATGGGCTTTAAAAACCCTTAACAAAAAGTTCTTAAAATGTTGTGAATAGTACCAGTTTGTTTTGGCATAACATTAACATTGTGTTGCGGTTGACTGCGCATTCATATATAACTTGTGAAATCAATTATGTAACCGCAGCATAAATAATTAAAATTAATACAAAACTGCATTAGCTGTTATTGTTTTCACATGGCTTGTTTTAAGTGTTGTCTGCATATTTATGGGGGTAGCGAAGGGGTCGCCTGAAAGCATACTGCACAAAACGTAGAGCTTAAAATATTCACATGCCTTCCCGAAATAGTATTAGAGACACCAGAGGTGTTATTTTTGTCAGAGTATTTTATTTTCGGTTGAGGTAAAGCATCTGTTGTCACACAGCTATGTTATACTGAATTTCCCCAGTATGCAAACACATACACAATTAATTCAAATACTGGTAAATACAATAATAATATTTTTTAAAAATCTAATATATAAAAACTAGAGTAATCCATCGTGGATCCGCCCATCACATATCCACTCTAACCGTTTATCCACCATGATCAAGCTCCTCAGCAGCGGTAGTTTAGTATTGAACAGAGAAGATTAGTTCAGAGATTGTAGATCCTACCAAAGTCTTCATACACAGTTTTGTATGTGATCTGTGCCCTACCGGTACCATACAAAAAAGCTTCTGTAAATGAAAAAATTAAATCGAACTAGATTGGAAAATTCCACGTTCTGTTTCACTGTGGAATCGTACTAGAAAATGAAACATGTATTTGAGGTGAGTCACTGATTAGTCTGCCCTTTTGAAATAGGGCAAACAGGACTTATAAAGCCATGAAACAGTTGTGATTTAAGTACTTTGGCAGCTCAAGCCAGCGTTCAATTGGTAAATCGTGCATGAGAATTTAGAATGTTATCAGTAACCTTTTTTAAACATTCAGAAAGTCAGTAGTATTTTTGGAAATATGGCCTCATAACTATTTAAAACAGTTGTAGCCCATAACTTGCGTTAATCTTTAAAAAGCATTTCAGAAAATGACTGGTTCTGCTGTATCAGTGTAAATTACCACAATACACTTATTTATTTATTTTACAATCTACTTAAGATTGTCAGCAAAGCTGATTTTGTTTAGGATTTATCATAATTACTTGAATTTTATGTTTTCTAAATGTTTATTTTTGTATATAATGAGACACAGCAATACGACATAGAGAACGTCTTGAGCTCATTTTAGTTTACTGGCTTTATGCTGTGTTTGTTACTCATCCTCGAATGAAATGGCCCCTCTGTAATGCTACTGTAGCTCCTCGGATGATATGAACCACCGTAGCTGGGCGCTGCACTAACCAGATGCTTATTTGTTTGTTTTTTAGGTTACCCTACTGGTCTTATTTTGGCGGTGTGTCGGCTATGACACCGGAACAGTATATGAAGATCAATGGCTTTCCAAACAGCTACTGGGGGTGGGGTGGCGAGGATGATGATATTGCCTACAGGTATGGAAACCCTCATTCCTGCAAGTGCAGGTTCAGGTTTTGGCAGCTTAACCTTTTATTGAAACTAGAATTATATTTCAGATGCTAATTTTTCATTAAGCCAGTGTATTTTCCTTTGACAATAATGTGATGATTTATTATAAAGATGTAAGTTCTATGTCTCTTTTCCTTCATTTTGTTTATTTTGCATCTGTAAAGATTAAACATGTTTTAAGTTGCATTGTGAACCCCCAACTCCCCCTGGTAGTGAGAGATCCAGCTTCCTTCTTTGGTGTTTATCTGGTTGCTTGGCAGCCAAGCTCTGCTTGCTCATAGCAACGGCCACAGCTGTAAGAAATCAGTCAGTTTGAAGGCGATCACACGTTCTCAGTAAACAACGGTGTATCAAGCTTTTTGTTCCCAAAGTAATGCACTAATTTAGTGACATAAATAAAACAAACCCACCCCTCTTCCTGTGATTTTAAGGTTAGCAGTGCTTCTTAAATAATTGTGGTTTTAAATGTTTTTTTTTTTTTTTTAATGTGTATTTTTTATAATGCTTTTAAGGGTGAGATATGCTGGATTGAAGATTGTCAGGGTTCCACTTCACATTGGACATTACAAAATGGTCACTCACAACACGGATAAAGGAAATGAAGAAAACAAAAAACGGTAATAAAAAATTCAAAAAATGGTAAAAAAAAAACAAAACATTCTGTATAAAAGCGTTAAGCGGTAAACATTTTGTAGCTTGAAATGTGCCGAAAATGTAGTCTGGGTAGTCTGTGAAATATTCTTGGGTCCTCTCCCAACTGTAGTTAGTTTAACCTTTTTGGACGCATTCCATTTATTGCACAATAATGATAAATGGCTTTCCTTCCAAGGCTGCTATGTTATACATTAGCAAGCAAATGAATGTGCTTTTGGCTGAGCTGCAGCTGCCTACAGAAGATTTCAATCTACAAAATCATTAACAAAACATGCTTACTGTATGAGTTGTTTTGTGAAATAAATGATTGAAGCATTTATGATATGTTAGGCACAATACCCACCCTAGTAAAAGTTTCCTATAGTAATAAAGCCCACAAAGGTATGGTAGAGCATATTAAACATGGCAAAAAATGGTAAGTGCCTTTAAAACATATGGAAAATTATAGAGAAAACTGCAAAGTGACCACCATGCAAAACTAAGGGGACACCATGGGATTGTGGACCACTTTAGGCTGTTCAACCTATATGATATTTTGTCAGAAATACATTTTAGACACATTGACAGCTTCTTTATATTACAAAAATATTGACCTAGGCATTGGCTTATTTATGTATTTATTTACATCGTTTTATTAAACTAACCTAGTAACCGCTGGATCATCCCTGGTGACGCACATTGTTTTTATACCTATCCCAATTACACAGAAACATGTTTAAGCTAAAATGATATTTAAAAGTCTCCAGCTCAAAGACAACATGATGTGCGGCTAAGGAGAACAAAGGCGAGGTGACATATAATTCTACTACAGTACTGAATCTTAGAGGCCTTTGTGTGGCATTGTCATTAATGAAGTCATAATGTTTGTTGTAACTGTTACAATACTTTTAATTATATGTGATATGCTTATTCTGTGCATTGATGTAGCTTGATGTATATATATATATATATATATATATATATATATATATATATATATATATATATATATATACACACACACACACACACACACACACAGTATATGTATATGTATTTGTATGTGTTCACATTCATTTGCAGGTTTGACTTGTTGGTGAAGTCACCAAAGAAATGGAAAGAAGACGGTATGAACTCTTTGGAGTACAAGTTAATTTCAAAAAAGCTGATGTACCTTTTCACCAACATTACTGTGGATGTCGGAGCAGCCCCTAAAGATAAGAAGACCAAAACTAAAAGCTGAAAAGGAATGCAATGCCCTTGTTTGACCAGTACTGGAGGCTACAGAAAGAAGTGTATTCTCTCTGCCTGAAAACAGCAAGAGGAAATATCAGTAACACACGTAGGTCATATCAACATGCACTTTAAACTAGAAAGAGAGCCTTTTAACACATAATATGAACAGTTCTTGACTTGTAGTTAAGTAACTGAAGGAAGGTGTGTTTTATAGGGATGAGGGTTCAAAACATCCGTAATGGAATTCTTTGTTTAAATAAGATATGACTGATTGCACAGTACTTTTTGATTGGCAATTTAATAATCGACAGATGTTTGCAAAAAGTCAGTTTATCTAGGTGAATGTCAATATTAAGTTGCAACTTTGTACCTGTGCTAATTATAGGTTTCAGCAGTGCTAAGCCAGCAATGTTTGCATAGTTAAGACAACGTGCACAGATATCATTTGCATCTTTTGAGGTTAAATTATGTTTTTCTTTGTATTGCATAAAGAAACAACACAACTTTTCTCTGCCAGGCTAAATAGAACATTCATGCTGTGCCACAGTAAAAATGGCCACTTTAAATTGTTCTATTGAATTTAACATGAAATTATAATAAGAGAGAAAACACTTGCATGACAAAGTAATTTGGGATTTTGGACAGGATGCAAAATAGCAGCTGGAGAGTTTTTCAGTGCTTTGTGTTGTCCATTTCAGAAACAGCACTGCTAAATCCCAGTCGCTTATAAATTCAAACAAATACTATTGAGAGATCATTTCTAAAAGGTGATTTACACATTTTATAAGCATTACACTAGCTGTCATCATTGTCTTCTTATTGAGAAAGATGAGAAATAATGCTTCAGGGAATTGCAGTTCTCTTTCTGCACCTGTATTTGAAACCCGATTTGCTGCAACGTTTTGTTTTTCCTTCACTTGGTATGTCGTCTAGCACCACCACTGCTCAGTGTCTTTGTGCCTTTTCCTCCTGATGAGAATGTCACACAAAAATATACATTAAGTGCCTTTTTAATGGAAAAAATATCAAGTTCCACCCACACACACACACACACTGCTGTGCAAAAGTCTTAGACATGTTGCATTTTTCTGCTCTGATGCAGTATGAGCATCAACAATGTACTGAAAGCCTTCACTAGTGTTTTCTACTGTTATAACAACCTTGACATTGTTCCATAGTCCAATTTCTGTGTTCTTGTGCATAAGTCTTTTAGTCTTGTTCCCCTTTCTTAACAGAGGTATTCTTACTGCAACACATCCTTTGAGTCCTGAACCCAAAAGCGACCTTCGTACTGTTAATTTGATGGACAACGACAGCTGTGCTTTCTGCCAGTTCTGTTGTCAATTCAACGCTCGTCTTCTTTATATTCCTTAACGATATTATTTTCAAGTATTGCTTATCCTTGTTAGATAGCTTTTTGGGTCTTCTAGTCATGGGTTTGTCAATTACAGATGATGTTTCCCTGTACTTGTTGATTATGCTTTGGCTACCACACCTTGAAAATCGACTAATGCAAGCTATTTCACTCAATGTTTTTCCTTCTTTATGCAAGTCAGGGTTGTTATAATAGCAGAAAACACTAGTGGAGGCTTTGAGTAAATTGTTGATGCTCATAATGCATCAAGAGTAGAAAAATGCAACATGTATAAGACTTTTGCACAGCGTGTGTGTGTGTGTGTGTGTGTGTGTGTGTGTGTGTATGTGTGTATATATATATATAAATCAAATAACATACTAAAATAAGATGGGAAATTGAACAATCAAGCCGTTTACACCAAAAGAGCTATCAAAGCGGCCCAATTTTCTGGCCAGAACGTCATCTTATTTCAACCGTTAATTCAGCTAAGAATCATAATGTTTAATTTTGCCATTACTTGTATAGACTCTTAACATGGGCAGCATGCTGCTATAAAGAGGTTTACAGTAATTACCAGGACTTGTTAGTGTGAGATTGTTTTAAAGTTTTTAATCTTATTTATTTATTACCGTATGTGCAAAACAGTTGTTGGAATTTGCAAATTGAAAGCTGTATAAATGTTTTTCATGCACAAGGTTGTCTAGTTGTTACACTGACACTGGCTGTTACATTTTATTGTGTGCTTGCTTCAGTTGGAAGGAGAGGTCACATCATGTCTTGGGTGGTTTGAATAACTTGAAAGGTCTGTACAGGGGTTGGACAAAATGACCATTCTGTTATGCAAATAGCATTCTTAACATTTAGTGATATATATTTTAAAAAGTGCATCTTTAGGTTTCAGTCAAAATGGACAAGTAAACGAGTTGCTGTCTTATCCACAATGCACAAATGAATCATTCAGGGAAAATATTCCTTCAGCCCAGTATGTTGAATATGTGTCATATTAACTTGATGGCCTGTGTTTCTAATTTATTGTCCCACCTCTGTATAAGGACCGTTATCATGTGTAGTAGTACATACAATATTATAAATATTTTTATTACACTTAGATTGTTTTGTGTGAAGATTTTTCTTGTTGAATTTTGTGTTTTATGATGTGTACACTATTTGCAGTTACTGTATGTTTTAAAAACCCAATAACATTGACTCGTGTTTAGGGACCAAAAACTGTAGTGACAAAAAAATGTGTTAATACGTCAAATAAAATAGAACCAGTAGGACATAAGAAGGATATATTCAGCTCAAAACTACAATTTCTCATTCCTAATCAAAGACTTGATACCAAAAATTGTGTCTTTTTATTTTTATATAACAGAATACAGTAAAACTCATGACTAACAAATCTACAATGCAATAGAATGCAGGAGGAAGCATCAACTTTATTCTTAAAAAATGAAGGAAGGATAAAGGAAACAAGTTGTGAACTCTTATGAATCATTAGTGCTCTTTTGAGAAATTAATGGACCAGACATGTTTTAAGTTTTTTTTTGTTTGGTTTTTTTTTGTGTTAGTAAAAATGCCTCCTGAAGTTAGGAAGCTGTGCTGGGGAAAATAGTGTCAAACAATCCGCTTATCCATAATATTTAGTTTTAGTTGATTCTCACAGAAATGTATTATAAAAATCTGTACTGGTGGTGAATGCACTAGGGGCGTATGAATGTTCAAAGAATACATTTTTTGTAAGCAATCAGAAAACCCATCATAAGGAGCTGTTTATAACGTGTTACTGTTATTCTTTCAGGAATGACACAATTGCTATGTAAAATACCATGTGTGGGAAAATTAATTATTGAAGAATAAATATTGAATGTAAAAATGTTCAACATGACTAATGGTTGACCTCTACCCCTGTTGTTGTGTGTTTATCAGGACAGAATTTCAAGCATGGTGGTTTACTTTTGCACATTATCACATTTTACCAGAGCTTTATCACTCTGGAAGTGCAAGAACATTAGGGATATGTATGTTTAATGCTTAAACATTTGGTTTTTACAGTGCTCACACTTCGACACAAAATCATTTTACTTTTACATTTTGAATAATAAAACTCGCCAGCCAGTAAACCCCAGAACTGAGTAAATGGCAGACAGATCTTGAATGGTATAGTCCCTGTGGTGCCCGATTTAATTCAGGTTTCGCTGACCCTAACGAGAAGGTACTCTGATCCGTTTTCCATACTAATACAGTGTGGCAAAAGCGCCAGATCTAAAAACGATTTCAGCATTTGTATTCATTAAAGTGTGCAAGCTGCTTCCTGGTTTCTGCTCTACTGAAGCTTGGAATTGAAACCAAGGCAGGTAACTGATTAAAGAGTAAACACAAAGACACCAGAATGTATTTCTCCCTTTG
Organism: Polyodon spathula; assembly: GCF_017654505.1. Classification (NCBI taxonomy): domain Eukaryota; kingdom Metazoa; phylum Chordata; class Actinopteri; order Acipenseriformes; family Polyodontidae; genus Polyodon; species Polyodon spathula. The sequence goes on from NC_054542.1 coordinate 4,538,160, forward strand.
GTGCCTAGTGCACATGATGCTATTTCATTATTCTGAACCCTACCAGGGAAAACAATAATACCCGTTGTAAATAAAGGTGCCCAATAAATGAAAATAATTCAGAGCCGTTTTTCAAGAAGCATTGTTTTCCTTGGAGTAAGTACATGTACTCCAATGTACTTACATTTATCATTTGAAATTAGAATAATTATATAACACACCATCAAATCTAAATAGAATTCCATAATTTCTATAATTCTCTGTTAATTGCATGCATGTATAATGTCCCTAAATGTTTTTCATCAGCTTAAAAGGCTTCCTTTATGAATAAAATGCCACTTCATTGGTGGGTCCTGAACATGAATGAAAAATTATATATGTGTGTGTGTGTGAATAGCATGAGAAGCTTTGACCACAACACCTGATTTTCCATACAATAGAAAACAAAAACTACTCTTGGAATAAAGCCATACAGGTAGAGATGAATTCCCTAGCACAGCACTTATTAATTGTCTGACAGTGATTTTGAATAAACTGGGATTCTTATACTATTATTTTCTCATATTTAGCCATATTCCTAGTAGGATTGAGCCATTCAGCAATACCATTTGAGCTAACCTCCTGATGTGTAAATGAAAACATTTCAAAAGCAGCCTCTGCATTCTTTGAATTACTCTGCCCACGGGACTCTAATTTGCAATGTTAATTTACACAAACTAGGTAATGATGTTTGCATGTAACTTTTTTTTGCTTACTGCAAAGTTAGAAGAATCCAGAAGTATGATTTACTATTGTTTTGAAAGAAAAAAATATATATAAAAATAACATTTGCATGAAGCAAACCAAAAATGCAACAAATTAATATGCTGCTGAAAGCTAGGACACCGATTAACAACAAATAAAAATAGAGGGGGGGGGGTTAACAATTACTGTGCAATTTAATAACTTCTCACCTGGAAATGATTTAACCAAATAATACCATTTTAATCAAGAAACCTCATCAACATAATCACTATCAATTACAAGATTAACAAAACAAGTTCTTAAGAACAAATCCCTTTTCATACTTGCAAACTTTACAATGATCAAGAATGAAACATGCAAATGCAGCAAAACGAAATTGACAGAACAACCGTACAATTCTTGTGAATTTCAGTAAACACGTTTGTTTTTTAGAAAGTGTTTATAAATAAATCGGCAATATTATTTTTTGTATTCAGAATAATATATAGGGGTCTGCTCAGCCAATTTCAATGGTGGCTGTGGTTTTTACTAGTGGGGAAATGGGTTAGAGGGTCTGGATCTGGCATTTAATAGACTTCCAAAGTAAAAAAATACACTAAAAAGACTTGCATTCACTGTTAAGTTGGTTAGGTTTTGTGATCTAAATGTATTATAATTTTTCTACCCCCAAATATTCCTTGTGGTTGCAATGCACTTTGCATCAAACATCCACACGTTATGGCTTACCTAGCCTGCATAGAATGCTGGATTGTGGTACTGGCACAGAATGTGACACAGAGAAGACAATAATGCAAATAAAATGCCCAGTGTGCTGCTGAAGCTCATTGTGCATGTCATGTGTTTGAGGCTCAGTGTATTCATTCAGCATTGTAACACTCAGTGATGTTAAAATAGTTTTTAAAATCACATCATATGGGCTACACAGCAACCCCTTTAAAACAGCTATGGCCAAAAGTTTTTACATCAGCTAGGATTTTAGGATTGAGAAAAAAGACTATGAACATTTAGATATTTTATTTAACACCATGTAATCAATGAAACTACAAAATGATATTGCAAATGTTTACTGGAAGCCGTAACAACAGTCAGTATTTCATGATTTCCAAACATCACTGTGTCTGGGTGAAGGACATTTAGTTGTGAAGTTCGGCCTCCCGACAGGCAAAGGCGCAAAAGCCATTAACGTCTTTCCCTTGTCAAGATGGAACAGACCAGTGTCTGTGGTGGCTTTATGCTTCCAACCTTCCCTTCTCCAATACAAAGATTAAGGTGATGTGTCTGCTAACTAGTAATAGGTGTATCACTGTCAGGGGAGGTGGAGATTGGAAGCATATCACGGGACTGTGATGGCTTGGGAGTTGGTTAGTGTTTTGGAAAGCATAGGAGGAGAACAGCTGCAGTCAGAGGACCCGAGGGGGAAAAAAAACACATATTTTGCTGCCACAGTAACTCTGTTTGTGCCTTCAGAATCCCTGACCTGCAATTACGACCTGTGACCAGGAGGCAGACACGGTACCAAGGGAACCCCTGTGACCAGATTCCAGGCCCCTTTGAAACCAGGAAAAAGCCCCTATTTTAGAATGTTTATTTTTTTGTGTGTGTGTACTTATTTTGGGACACAGTACATTTAACTTTTTTTTGGTTATTTTGCTTTGGGTTCGGACTGGCCCAGTTTCCAGTCACGCATTTGCAATTTGTCAGTTTGTCATGGAAAACTACAAAGCAGTATACAATTAAATATGTTAACGTAACATTATTCAGCAGGTTTCATTAGACTTTATGAATCAAAATTAGTTCATGCTATAGGGCAATGCAAAACGTTTACAGCTATGGCCAAAGAACTTATTTCATCATTGTGTTCTCTATGGCTTGTTTTGTGCCAATACCAAAATTCAGCACTCTACATCGGCCAAGTCTGTACATCTAGAACAATTCCAACAGAACAGAAGAATCTAGAACATTCTGTCTGCATGTATGTCTAGAACAGTATCAGAAAAGTAAATTATATTTTTTTTAAATGTATGATTGGAGTATTCAACAGATTGTAATAGCAATTTAAATATATATCCCAGTATACCCTGTATCAATGGTGACTGGGGCTCCATGGACACTTCAGTTTTACATTTCAGCATCAGTTTTACAACTGTGCTAAACTTCAGTATAATTGCCATATGTTCACCTTAGCGTTTCACAAACATTGCCTCCTCAGTCACAGTGGCTATTTTATTACAGGCTGGGATTTCAACTGCAAATCATAAGGCAGGGTTTTGGTTCTTTAAAGGGAAATCCAAAACAGCACTTAAAAATATTCTGTAATAATATTTATTATAATTAGTGCTTCTTTTTTTCAGTTTTTATTAACTTCATTTTTCGCTCTTTATGTACAGCATCAAATTATTGCTTTCAGTTTCTTTCCAAAATGCTTGGGCATGTACAGTAATAACCTCGACAGTACTTGCACAAATCAGTTGTACCTGCTTTCCTTTGCTGTGATCCGCAACGAAATCCTTATGGTCACGGGCACATTCTGTTGAGTTGTTTTAAAAAAAAAAAAAAAAATTCGCCATAATTTGCAATTTTAAATCCTCCATATCGTAACTGTAATACAGCTTTAAATCCCTAGAACAAGCCTCCATTCCTAATTGTAATCTCGTTTTAAATCTCGCAGAGTCTCCAATAGGAATGTAGGAATGTGCTGTCACTCAGTAGTTGGGGTGGGTTTAAAGTATTCAGAACGAATCAACGATAGATACGAGTCAAGAAGGAGGGCCATTGCCCAGCTGCACTGGAAAATGTATTTATTTATTTTTTTAAATGGGAAAGAGGTGGTCAACGTGAATTGAGTAACCATTTCCACAGTTATTCCAGTGTTTATTGGCTATACAAAGATTCACTTTTGTATTGGGGGTGTTTTATTGGTTAAAACCGAAAATCAGAAATCCTAATTCAGTTTGAGCACTTCAGATTTGGTGTTTACGCTGGTGTTTAGTGCATCGCATACTCTTCCCAGCCCAGCTCGCTTAATCACAATTCCTTGCATTACAATACTGTACACGTAAACGACGACTATAAAGAGACGATGTTTAAAAGGCTGCTCATCCATGACAACGGACTGCCTTTTTAGTTTGCACCCGTGAATTAGTATAGCGCTCCACAGGCCTGCCACTTCTGGGGCTCATTTTCCAATTTCCACACAGACTCAGAATTCGAATACAATTACGAAAGCGCTTGCTTGATTAGACAGTCGTGTGTGATGAAGACAGCACAGGCCTTCAGCACCTGCGTATCCACTGGTGGTACTGTAGAAATCCCAAATCAAAATCTAAAGGACACTTGTGAAGAGAAAAAGAAAATCTTTAGCAACACATTGTGAGAGAAATTGGCCAGGTCAGTTTCACAAGTTCACAGTGGCTCGCTCTCCTTGCTGTGGATTCAAGCATTTTTCTTCAACAAAGTCTAGCAGTGTCTTTTCACTTCATCGGTTTCACGAACATGTCCTTCTAACAAAGCCTCGGCTTAGGGATGTCCCAGAGGCTTGCCAATGTCCACAGTGACGTTGATGTAGAGCGGTACTCGCTCTAGTGACAGCTCCTTGTAGGTGCAGGAATTCAGGCCGTCCGTCTTCCACACACGTGCAGTCCGGCCTAGGAGACGCATCCTGCACAGTAGGCAACAGCATTCATATTGATCTTTAACACTGGCACAGACCTGACATGAACCCTGTCTCTGGAGTACTGAAAGAGAGAGGACACTGGCACAGATCTGACATGAACACTATCTCTAGGGTGCTGAAAAAAAGAGAGGACGCATACTACAGCAGTGCTATTATTTCTGAGCATTTTACGCAAATATTACCTCCACCACTAAAAAAAAAAAACAACAAAAACTGTTCATCCCTTTCAAATCTGAGAAATATTATGGTCTCACCCTATTAGGCTCAGCTCTCAATCCAAACCATTTTAAAAAAGGTCTCATTTGAGGGGAATCGTTAGTCTCAACTATTGTCGTATGTGATGGATAGCTTTGATTTTACTACGGTTTTTTAATTAAAATGCTATCTTATCTGCAAGACATATGATGAACCTATGAAAGAAAAACCAAATTTAACACCACAGCATGACTCGCCCTTAATTACAAACACAGTATACATTTTAAATAAATATTTGTTGCCACAAGCTTCTATCTAAAAGCAAAATGTTCAGGTAAGGTAGGCCTACTGGTTCAAAGACATTAATAAATGTAAGGTACTGTGTTAAATATACTACCTGTATAATACTGACCTAAAATCTTCCTATGGTAAAATTCTTTTTTTTGACTCCACAAGGTAGAACAGTATAAATTTTTTTTAAAAAAACAAAAAAAACAGAAGGGTAATCAGACACTTGGGGCTGGATCAATGAAGTACTGGATGGGGTAATGCTTCGCTCACTTGGTATTAATGCATTGTATCTAAAGTAATGGTCAGCCACACATACTATACAAGAGGGACTAGCAAGCAGCTACAAATAGCAGCATCGGTGAGACCTTACAAAATGATGTGTTGTCTGTGTTCACCTCACCTGTCTTTATTCACTTCGTTGCCATTGTCCCTGGTGTGGAAGATCATTGTGTAGCGGGCTACTTCAGGGGATGGACGAACAATCTTCATTCTCTGAAGTTCAACCCTAAAGGAGGGGGAGGAGAGCGCAAACCACATCATGCAATGAAACAGAATTTGAATTTTAAAGTGTGAAATCCGATTAACAAGCCAGACACTGGTGTACATGGCGTCTGGGTTGATTTGATCACCCTGCTTCCTGCTAGGATCAGACACAGACACCACTGTTTATTGAGAAGACCCATCAGGGGGTGGCTCAGTTCAATCTCAAAACAGCAGTGCAACCAATACCTGGCATGAGCAAAAACTTTACATTTTGCAGTTTCCAGAGCTCTGGTATGAAATCAGAAGACATTTTTGTAAGTTGACTGAGACGGTGTCTCTGCTGGTTTACAGAAAAGAGCATAGCTGCACTTGACGAGTTCTCGATCGATTACGTACTGTACTTTCTTCCTAAAGCATAAACAAAAACACAGCCTCCATGCTGCCGCCACATAAACCTATCGGATGTCGTGTATTGGTGGTCTGAGTTCAGTGGTTTGTTTAAACAGGGAGTGCACTTACTTCAGTAATGAAAGGCGTGTGTGTACAACAAAGTATCTGGAACGTTCATCCAACTTTTGCGAGTCAAATTGCATTATGGGGAAGCCAAACCTCACCGTGTTCTAACTGATTCCACAATACCAGGTCGCATTATAACAAGGTAGCACTATATTTTCTGTTACAACCTTAAATGACGCTTGAGACATCTACACAATTTAACCTTTGTGCAAGCTATCAAAAGATTTATTGGGGGTGATTTTTGCACAGCTATCCGGTTCAAGTATACTGGTGCTATAAAAGGAGATGGTTTGCTTCCCCAACAGCTGCTTCAGCCTGCAAACCAGATTTCTACAGCAGTATTCCAGTTCAAGTTTCATTTCCCTCTGCGGGTTTGTGCAGAAAAAAAAAAAAAATACAAAAAGCAAAAACAGTCAGGTCGTTACATCACAATTAAATTAGATGCATTTACATGCTTTGGTTTAGTTCAAACACAGCACCTCGGTTTCTACAGTTTTATAGCCGTCACCTCTGATAAACGGAAGTTAAAACAATGTATTTATATGTTATATATTGATTTTCAGAGGTTTTACATCTTTGCAAATCATAAGGAAAATGAATGTCTTTTACTAGACTACCTCTGGTATTTAAGTTATGACTTTTCTGGAAACGTTGCCACTAGATTAGCAAATTGAATACTGCTATTAAACATAGTTACGAAGCGGATTTAGTTATTTAAAAAAATTAAAATCATATATATGTTTTTTTTTTTTCTTTTTTGTTTCATACTAATTTTTTTCACAGCAACACTAACATCCATTAAGTTCCATATTGTAAAGATACAGTTTCTGCACTGCATCCAATATAAGCTCCTGTGGTGATGATTATTACAATGGAAATAATGAATGCCTATTTTATTTTTATCGAAAAATGAAAGAAAAGACATGTGCAGTAAGCAGCATGCCATATTAAAAGGTGAAGTCAGTTTCTCTTGATTTGCATAGCCTTTCTGCCTCCATCTTCCTTGTAGATTGGCCAACACTAACCAAACAACACCATCCAGTCTTTTCTCTAGTCAAAATATGGGGGATATAGCAGGATGCAGTGCAGTTTGCATATTGCCTTCCATCTGTTCTAGCCTTCATTAGTACTGGCCCCAACAGCTGTCTTCTCTAAAATAGCACAGACATTAGAAATTGTAAACTTCAATATCCAAAGAGTTGTACAAAATAAAACAAATCTAGTAGCAGCATCCTGTTAACTCAGGAATAATTACACTTAGCCAGTGCAAACACTCGCCTTCAGCTTGTGTTTACTAATGCTGGCTGTGTGTAAATATTCCCTCAGTAACAAAGACACCGTTATTTGATTATTTCATGAATAAACCTGACCACAGAAAAGGTCAGCTCTTAGAATGCTACAGAACACTGTGACTGCAAGCAGAGTGATTAACAGTTTATTTATTACACTGTCCTGACCATGTAATGGTTTGGTGGAGGCTCCTATGGTATTTCAATTCCCATGATGTCCCATGTATGTTACACATTCACAGATAAAACAACCCTTACTTTGCAACATATAGTTTTGGCTATATGGTGCGGAAGGAGAGAATAGTAGGGGCGTGCAGAAAATGCTGCAATTCCACCAAGAATAATGCTGCAGCTCAACTCGTTTCACCAGTCTGACAACTAGCAATGAGACCAAGCAGTGTTTTCCATACTGTGGAATAAGCTCCCCCTTACCCTCAGCTCATCACTCTGCTACGCATCCCAAGCATGTATAGAAAATGCTGCAGTTCACCTCGTTTCACCAGTCTGGGGCAGCGTTTTCCATACTGCAATTCACAGTTAGCACCCACCTTATCCTCAGGTCATCATCTTCTCCTCCCCAGCCCCAGTATGCGTTTGAAAAGCCATTCACTTTGGAGAACTGCTCCCTCGTCATTGCAGTCACTCCTCCAAAATAGCCTTTATAGCGCAGCCTGAGCGTTAAAAAAACAACTGGAAAAGTTTCAATAATGCACAGCTTTTCAAGCCACTGAAAGAACAGTAGTACAATGATTGGGGGGGTTTAGGGCTAGATTTTCAAAGCTTCTGCTCAAGTGCAGCGTGCCCTCTTATCTACAACTTAAAACAGCCGTTTCAAGTCTCAATCACAATGGGCAGGGCAATAGATATACCACAGTTTAAGAGAGGGATGACAGCAAGCAAGCTCTACAGCAGAATGCATGTGCCTCACTATAAAAACGCACAAATTAATAAAAAGTGGAGAATATAGTTCACTGAATACTCCAAACTCTGCTGAAGGACTTAAATATGGTATCTACTGAGAAGGTATCCTTCCAGAACAATGTAAACATACTGCATGCTTGTCATACTCGATGCTGTCATGGTGGCCCTACACCTCTCATTCACAGTGCCTGGTTTGTTTCTACAACGGTTGTACATACTTCTTGCACACCAGCTCTTGCTACTTGCCTGTATCCCGTAGCATTCCTCCCCACCACGAGGTGTTTGGGCTGGCTGTCGCAGACGTACAAGTTCAAGTCATTTTCTGGGACCAGATCGACGTCGTGGAAGATGAAGCATTCCCAGTTATAGTCCTTCAGAGCCTCCAGGTACCCTATGTTCAGTAGCTTGGCTCGATTGAATGTCACATTCCCAGCCTATTAGCATAAATTAAAAGGTCCAGGCTTGTTTAGTTTGTGAACTTTAAATCTAGAACTTTAAAGCACTCAATCACATCT
>NC_054542.1:4547265-4602265 GCF_017654505.1 Polyodon spathula
CTAAGGCAGGAGTTCTCAAACTCAGTCCTGGAGACCGCCTGTGTCTGTTGGTTTTCATTCCAACCGAGCTCTCAATTACTTAACTAGACCCTTAATTGAACCGATAATTTGCTTAATTAGACATTTCTACTTTAGCTTTAGTTTTTAGCTCTTAAACAGTTGCAGTTCAAGTTACTTATCAAATGTTACAGCTAACTTGAAATGTTCAACTGTTCAAGAGCTGAAAACAAGTAAAAAGGTCTAATTAAGCAAATTATCAGTTCAATTAAGGGTGTAGTTAAGTAATTGAGAGCTCGGTTGGAATGAAAACCAGCAGCCACAGGGGGTCCCCAGAAGCCAAGCACTAAGGCATATAGTGTAACTCCCAACAAGAAAAGCAGTCAATTTCATGGCTTATTTTTATCATGGGGTTCCAAACATCAAGGTAGTTAAAAAAATGCATTGGATTAATTTGAACCCATTATGTGCTGCAAAACCAAAGTGCTACTTGTTTTTCGTATAAGGGTACTGTGAAATATGTTCATGCAATTTGTGGAGGATGGTATTTCTATTCTTTTTGTCTCATCTTTCTGCTTTTCCATCACCAGATGTTAGCAAATGGTTTGACAGGAATGTTAGTTTGTATATTAAACTGCCAATATGTATTATGGATGTTTATGTAACTGTGAAATCTCAAGGTTTTCCATGGTAGGGATAAATGTTAAGTCTTGCTAAGGCCTTTTTACAAGTGTGTTAGATTTGGAAGCTTCTGGAAAGCCAGCCAAATCACTTACATTTTTAAGCCCCAGATGACTTCCACATTGTAAACGTTAACCCAGACCATTCTCATCCTGCTAAACATTAACACATATCAATTTCTTCGAACCCCTTATTATTACCAGCTCCTATATTACTTTTCAATTAAGCTGTGTGTTATGATTTGTGTTTTCACACTTTGTAAAGCAATACTACACAAATATTATTACTGTTGTTTATGCATGAGAATTGATTATACCTAAAGACACACATACACACACGCAGTATTTGCTGCAGCTATTGTGCTCCCTAGAAAAATCCTCAACATTTACATTGAATCCAATGTTGTACATAATTAACTGTAAAATAATCAACTGAATTATTTAGCCAGGAAGATTTTGTTTAGATGAGTCATCTAAAAATCTGACATGATTACATATTAGGAAACTGTTGTTTTTTGATAAGCTTGAGCTTCAATATGATAAACAATTATAGTATTTACAGTATCTTTCAAATGTAATTATACTAATTAACAGTAATTAGAACATGTAACAATGTCTCTTTTTGATTTGGTTGAATGGAAGTAATTGATCTCATTATATGGTTTGTTTTTCACATATTCTGCCCTATATTTTAGTATAGTATATTGCTTATTTGGAGAATTAACACAATCACTATTGCATAGACTGCCTAAAAGGTTGAATCCATTTATATATGACTGTAATCCTCAATTTTAATTTTGTAAGTGGTACTGTAGCATCATATCATGTCTCATGCCCCTCTGACAGGCAGTACATGGTCGTTTCATTTGTTTCTGAAGACTGGTCTTTATGGATAATTTGTTTTCTTGTTAGCATAATGCATGCCCATATAAGCCACCCCCTGCTATTATCATTGATCTTCTGTCTTGTGCAGTGGCTTCGCCTCTGACACCCCTCCCCCTGCTGGCTGCAGTCAGGTTTTTTCCGAGTCACGGGAGGATCCTGCTAATTGGCGTGGGTACTTCTCCATGCAGGATCTCATCCCAGCTGCATTCCTAATACTGACACACTTTAATCACCAATTGCTTATTACAGCCCAAAGCTTGGGGGTGGGGGGGATTGGCCTCATTCATCAAGACCAGGGATGTAAATGTGATGGATACCCAAGATAGCAGTAATTAGCTAGGGTGCATTAGTGCCAGGGATGCAGATCTTGACTTCACTGAAATGACCAATATGTATAGGTATATTATATAAATCTAGTGAAAATAAAGATTGGAATATTGCACCTGTATTGACTCTTAGATTTTAATTATGGCTCTACTATTTAGCTGCTTTTAAAAAACACGACAAAATAAAATCAACAACGCTGAATAACATGCCCCAAATCTTCTGCTAACCAACCAGAACGAATCTAGGGTATTTAAAGTCAAAAAACCCTTCTTCGGTGTTGCTTCTGTTTAACATTCCTTCTCGCATGATGACATCCTGCCCTTTTTCCTGCTAAAGCACATAACGGCCACCAGCATGCTCCAGGTGCTAAAATCTATAAGTAAAAGGTACAGTAAAGTTTAAGCAATCCTTAATTGGTTATGTAACAATATCAAGTATTACATTTCAGATGTTAATACATTAAACTTTGTTCTGGCTTAAATATCTCCTTTATCCAGCAATGAAAAAGCACAGATGAAAATGAAAAACCATGACTGTCATTTTATGACATTTTAACAACACTGTAATTCATAGAATAATAGCTATGAGGAATAGTCAGGCTGGCTGTTGAGGCTCAAACGCAGGGGTCATTCTAAAAGCAATCAGAGAGCATCCTTGGGGAAATGACGTACAAAAATGAATGAACCTCAATGGACTGAGTGACCCTGTGTCAGGTCTGGGACCCTGCACCTGTAAATAGTCTGTTTTTGTTTCTTGTTTAGGTTTTTATAAATGAAGTATGTGTTGCCAGTCATTTGTTCTTCTTTCACTTTACAAGTCTGAAGATGAATCTGTGGAGATCCCTCACAGCAGTGTGTGTGAACCAGGGTGAGCAACAAGTTATCACTGTGTGTAGACCTGGATAAACACAACTGTACAAAAGGGCTTCATTAGGAGATTCTAATCCCACTCAGTTTATTTGACTGTGTGTAGCAGTCTGGAGCACTGGAGCGGGACCCTCCTTTTAGTGGAGGTAGCGCTTGGCTGCTTGTATGCCAGATTTGGTTTTATTAGTTGTGTTTTTACTGTTTTGTTTTGTACGTATTATTTTGCTTACACTTGCTTGTATGGCTTTCTGCACTGGGTCTTACCATTACTGGTACTCTAGTGGTGACTACCTGAAACTACAATAATAATTATTGTAAATAAATCCTTCGCAACTGTGTGGTGCAGCAAATACAACCTCCTGTCTGTCAATGGATACTCATATCCCTAATACCCTATCACAGGCCCATTCCCCTGTTAGCATTTCTAATGAGCTGCACCTCTAATTGGGGTCACTGCAAAGTCAAGTATGAATCTAAAAGATATTACAGTGCATGCAGATAACATATCTGCTTCCGTTAAGGGTGATTCCAAGTCATGCTCTATTATGTTTAAATCAGAACTGGGAAGTTCATAGCAGTTACTGGATTCAGTTCCTTGTCATCCAATTACTCCTGGCTTGGAAAACCATCTTCTTGGAATGCAATGGAAGATTTTTATTTCTAACTGCTAAGTGTGCTAATTGTATAAATGTGATATATTGTCCTACAGCATATCATTTGGAAGGCATGTCTTGTGCTCTTTGGTTTCCTATGGCATTTACAATGAATGAGATTACGCTGCCATATAGTAATGCCACTTTGTCCTTTCTGAGAATAATCAGAGCCACTTAGCCTTTTGTGTGTCTAACTGGCAATTTCATTTTGAAAAGGGGAATTACAGATACAATGGAAAATCAGCAGTGCAAAAACGATCTGCACCTTCACACACCTCAAGGCACAGATGTAGAATTTTTACTGATATCACAAAAGATTAGAACCAGCTGGGTCCTAATTTGCCCAGTAGCTGTAATTACTGTTTGACTCCCAAGCATATAGCACTGGCCTGCCACCACACCACCACTCAGCGACGAGGCCCCTGCTTAAGATACAAATGTCCATACTTTCATTGTATGAGGGAAAATTCTTCGATCAATCAATCATTCTTTATTTATATACTGGCTTTTCACAATACATCTCTGCAAGGCTCTTTACATGGATAAAAACATTAAAAGAAATAACAATGAGCAATACAAAATGAACAACACAATTAAAACAATTAAAACAATACATCAATACAACTGTAAAACAGTAGCATAGTAAAATAGTAAAACAATGAGACTGAGAAAGACAGAGTAATATTTATAGTAAGTATTATTCAGAGTAAGTGGTGTGAGATCTTTTTTTTATAATAGTATCATTTGTAATTAAATAGCAAATGTTATATTTATAATTACACGGTATCATTAAAAACAGAACAGGGCAAATTATCTGTGACATTTTTTCCTTGAAATGAAACTCTTACCTTCAGTGAAGTCAAAGTTGTACTTGGAAGCTGTAAGTTTGTTTAAATGCACACATGAATACACTTTGAATGTAATGTATATATGCAAGATTTTATAGATTTTTTACAAAAATAACGGCCACAAATTATGGGTTATGGATTAGCTATTCGTCTTATGGTGTCCCCTTATTGAATCGTCAAAAAAAAGAAACATTTTTCAGAACTAGAAAATTAATCAACAAATGATTTTTGATCAAAAATACTTTATATGCATAAAAAAATACTGTGAACACAATCATGTGAACATTGGATACACGCAAGCAAAACCGCGCAAGTCACAGCATGAACCAATGAATACGCTTGCATCACAACACAGACATCACGTGGAGTTAATTCAAGGAAGTGACTGACGATTCAAACAAAAACATTACATTATTAATGATAATAATCTTTATATAGTGGCTTTATATGGGCCACCATGACAAAGCGCTTTAAAAGATACAAGCCTAGGGTGTGTGAGCTATGCATCAGCTGTAGAGTCACTTATAACAATGTCTCCCCCAAAAGAAGGGGTCACACAATGAGGCAGTAGCTGAGCTGGGATTTGAACCAGGGACCTCCTGGTTACAAGCCTGTTTCTTTAACCACTGGACCAAACCCATTAAATTCTATGAATATTAACATTTCCACTCCCATTTCTTCCAATCAGTATGGATCCACCTTGTCACAACTTGCCTTCACCTAATCTGTTCTTTGTTTGTGGTGTTCTGTTTTCACACTGTGTCCACACATCGTGATTAGATACCTGCTAACTTTGGCTATCTGCCCAGACACCAAGATATGAGAGACTGCAAATATCTTGCTTAACTAGTTACACATGCTTTAAGCTATATCAAAATATGAAAATAACATATAAGTAGAGAAACTTATAATCAAACACATAATTAATACTTTATGCAGAATGTCTTCTCCTACAATACCTTTTTTAACCCTTGGGCAATGTTCTAAATTCAGAAGTGTGCCCAGCAGATACACTGTCCTTATTACTCACAACATACATTATTACAGCAGTTTTGCACAGAATATCAAAGCTGCGTATCAAAATGACACAATGCAATAAAGCAGACATCCTGACTAGCCCGCATATTCATATTCAGGGGTTTGTATTTAGTGCAGAGTTTAAGGAGGGTTTGGTGCATCATTGCTCATGAATTCAGTGCTGTTCAGTAAGTTGTGTTATTATGGAATCTCTTTGGCAGAATTTAATGTTAATATGATGTGTGCAGAAAATTAGATTACATTTGTGTTTCAGCCTTTCCAAGCGTAAGGGTACTGGTTCCAAAGGCAACACTGAGAAGGCTAGTATCTTTGGACTGTCTAATGTTTTTTAAAGTCCACTAGGAGTGAAATACAAGCTGACATATTGAAGTAGGATAGCGTCAAGAATGAGAGTCAGAGCCAAGAAGCTGCAGTTAAAAATGCACACACACACACACACACACACACACACACACACACACACACACACACACACACACACACACACATATACTCACACTCCTCTCTAACATATTGTGATTGCTGCCAACCTTACAACCTTACATTCCCACACACACACACTCTTTCCATTAAGACAGGGTTTCCCCACCCTGGTCTTGGGGACCCCATGTGTCTTCTGGTTTTCATTCCAGCTAAGCTCCAAATGATTAGTTAATTCCAATTGAACTAATAATTTGCATATTAGACCTTTTTAATTGTTCTCAACTTCTAAAAAGTTGCTGTTCAAGTTTCTTATAAAATGTTACAGCTAACTTGAAATCTGCAGTAAGAGCTGAAAACAAGTAAAAATGTCTAACTCAGCAAATTATTAGTTAAATTAAGGGTTTAGTTAAGTAATTGAGAGCTCAGCTGGAATAGAAACTAGAAGACACATGGGCTCCCCAGGACAAGGGTTGGGAAGCTTTCACCTTGCCACACATATGAAGTAGAATATTTTGTTACTGTTCTTCTTTACACAGATTACAGCTCTTAGAAAATTATTTAAACTCGTGCTTCAATTGCCTTCCATAATACAAATACCACTAACATGCCTTCTTCAAACTCTGAAGGTATTGGGCCTTAAATTGTACAGGTCTCATACAATTTGCCACATAGTTCTATTGAACTGTACAACAATTTAGTTTCCAGATTCAGATGATATATTAAATATATTCAAATTTCCCATTCATTCAACATTTTATGTGAACCAATTTATGCCAACCTCTTTATACATATTGTATACAGGATACTTTGATGTAATTAACCCACCTGTAGTACCTACACATCACTGCAAAGGCAGCTTGGAAGTGCCAGCTGGGAGTATAACATTCATGAGTTTTCCTGTGTGTTTTTTTTAGCTGACATCAGTGAAAATGATCTACCTGGTTACCTGTATAAAGACACATGCCAAATCAAAGTTACATGTTGTGCTTTTCTAAGCAAAATGGGCCTTTTTATTCACACCACTTTCACAATATGCATCCTACTTTGTCTTTAACAGCTGAATTAAAAAAAAAAAAAAAAGTTTTATCCAGATGGGAAAGCTCTTGAACCTAACTGTCGTCTGAGGTAGGCAGTTTTAACTCAATATTTCCTCTGTAGGTAGAAAAATATGAGAAAAGGTAAGCACACCTTGAAGACAAAAGTATCTGTAGATAGCTTTGAATGAAAATTGTTTGTGGACAACTTACATTAATTTTTCTACCAAGCTGTGCTGGCACTTCTCAGTGGTTACCTCTGTAATAAAAAGCATGTGACAGATCATTTTATATGAATATTCATCACTTTAAAATGTCTGGAGACTGTAAAAATCTCATTCTCCACATCTTCAGTTTTTAACCACTTAGCACATTACAAACCACTAATTAGGTAGATCAAACAGATGAATATGTAAGCTTTGCCAACCATAACTTGATAATACAAAAACAGAATTATCCTAATAAAGCATTAATCCCAGATGAACTTTTTTTTTTAATTATGCTTCTAGGAATGTGAGCCTTGGCATCACAGCATTACATACCCATAGGATATCAGGCATACATTCACGGAAATACCAGAAAATATAATCCACATTCAGCTAAATTTTTATAGGGACAGCTTCATTGTACAAATAAAATGGTACCCCATCCCCCAAAACAATTTCGACTCAAAGTAATTT
This sequence comes from Polyodon spathula, assembly GCF_017654505.1. NCBI lineage: Eukaryota > Metazoa > Chordata > Actinopteri > Acipenseriformes > Polyodontidae > Polyodon > Polyodon spathula. The sequence continues at coordinate 4,554,697 of NC_054542.1, forward strand.
TCCCTCTATGTATTACTATGGAACAATATTATCCATCATCCTTGTCACCGCCACCGTAATGCTGACCAAAATTGAATTTATGGCCTTTGGCGTTGATACAAGCAGATCCAGGAGAAATGATTCAAACAACACTTGATGATCCCTGCAGTGTATTTTAAAATTCCTACACATAATAAGAAAACCACAGTACAGTCATTTTTTATGTTTGTCCTTGTGTAGTAGGTTCCGTGTAGTCGAGAAAGTTAATCAGATACATCCTAAGGTAGGGAATTCAACAAATCAATGTTATAGCATTATAGTGTTTAAGGCTCTTTCACCCACTGACTGCAATTTAAATGAACCAAGAAGAATAACGTCTGGTACCACAAATGTCATCCAGGTAATACAAGGCAAGCAAAAGCCTTAAATAGATATCATAATTATTAGTTTTCAATTCCCTTTCTTTATGTGTTGCCTGTATTTATCTTCATACAACTGGTATATCTCACAGTGTTTAGGGTGTCTTAGTTTATTTATCCACATGCATTCAATAAAATAAATAAGCATTTCTTAAGATCTAATTCGTTTTTTTTTTTTTTTTTGTTGTTGTTGTTCTTTTACCTGAAGGTTGAGAAGAATGAAGAGGCTGACCAGAAAATTGAGCAGGATGGTAACAAACCTGAAGACAAGGCACACAAGGCTGCCACAAAAATCCAGGCCAGTTTCCGTGGGCACATAATCCGAAAAAAGCTCAAGGACGGGAAAAAGGAGGATGGCACAGCAGCCCCTGAAGCAGCGACAGCTGAGGGAGAGAAAAAGAAAGAAGAGGCCACCTCTCCAGCAGCAGAGAGCCAAGCACCTGCTGCAGATGCAGCAAAAGAGCTGAAAGAAGAGAGCAGCAAATCCAAAACCGAAGAGGCTGGAAAGGCCGTCAGCACTCCTGCGACTGATGCAGTTCCTTCTGAACCCAGCAAAGAGGAGGAGAAGCCAGCGGCTGTGACGGACGTTTCAGAAAAGACCAAGGATGTTGCTGCCCCTGCTGCCTCCGAAGAGAAGAAGGCAGCTGAAAGCGAAAACAGAGAACCTCCCGGTGCCAAGGAGAGTGCATCTACCACCAATGCTTCCACTGAAAGTGCCCCATCGCCGAATGCTGTCCAATCAGTGGACAAAGAGGAGCCCAAACAAGCCGATGTGCCTGCTGCTGATGTCAGTGAGACAACAACCAAGGCGCAAAGCGAAGAGACTGAGAGCAGCCAATCACAAGACAAAAACGGTAAGACTTCATACCATCTTTTACCCTTTTTGGGTCAAAGTTATTAATACCAGTGCATGCAAGTACTTTTTCTGAAAAATGCATGGAAAGCAGGGATGTAAATAAGACTCCCATTGCACAGCAGTTTAATCCAAGTCTGGTTTTATGATTGGTTTAACAGAATATACCTGAGCTTATTACCTGCACACTGTTTCTAATCAAGCTCATAGTAAAACCTGGAATAGGTGAAACTGCTGTGCAATAGGAGTTTTATTTCCATCCATAAAACACCCTTTGATTGGCCAGATTGCTAATGACAGATTTTCTGTTTCTCACATGAGTTTACTGCACTTTTTAATGTACAAAGTATTTTGATTGGTTGTTTACAAAGAAACATGGTGGTTTCATGGCTATAGTTAAACAAAAGAAATACAAAAACTAACATTTACAAAATCTAACGTCATTGATGGAGATTTACAAAGTGATGATGAAACTACTGCCGTTCCTGAATCTGCCCAGAAGATATGCAAAATCAGAAGAGAGGTGTTTAGGTGGAAATTAATTTGTGATAATAATAATAATAAAAAAAAGTATAATTGTATTACTTTTAGCAAACAATATGAAATGCCCAATTCAAATAGCAAGCCCTTTTCAAAGTGTTAAGTTTGAAACGTGTAATACTATAATTAACACTGTTGAAATGATTGTTTTGTAATAAAATGGTATTTGCTTTTCACAGACATGTTAAAGAATAATAATTCAGGAATGTTTTCTTTTAAGGTTTCTAAAGAGATTGAGGGAAAGGTAATGAAAGAAACAGTAGAATAAAGTTTACTTAAATGTATTAGGAATCTTATTGGAAATCTTAAAATATTTAGTAGAAACTGAATATATTACAAGGGGTGGTTCTGGTTGTATTATTTTAATCAGAAAATCTGATTTAACATCCGATCACATCTGGCTGCTCTAATAAGGGATGCTATACATTATATCTGAAGCTGTTAAATCTGGTTTGACATAACAATGGTCCACAGAAACAGTATATGTGTGTCATGGCCTTTAAGTGGCAATCCCATGTAGAATCACCAGGCACTGATAAATGAATATTATTAATATAAAATTGATTCTTTATTTTAGTTCTCACAATTTACTTCTGCCACCTGAAACATCTGAAACAAATATGCATTAATGCGTTCTCATGTAATCATTTTTATTTTATTTTAATTTGTAATACATCTTGCAATACAGTACCCCTTAAAGTATAAAAATCATATATATATATATATATATATATATATATATATATATATATATATATATATATATATTTTATCATTTTTCTAGACTTCTTGAATTTCATGTCTTCAGTGTTAAATTGAAATAACCAGGATGTTGTTTTCCAGTTATGAATGACTGCTATATATCTTACATGTGGTTGATCAGATTGGAGGCTCCAAACATTTTGCTAACAACGGTGCACCACAGGGATCTTATTCTCAGTCCAATCCATCATTTTATGACATTTCCGAGAGTCTGGGAAATGGTAATGCATTCGGTTTGCAGATATTGCTCAGTTTGAGGTCACATTACAAAGCTGTGCAGCACTTTAAAGAGAGAGACACCATTTTGGTGGATTGCGATAATAGAAACCGCAAACCCCATTGCGATGGCCATTAAAATAAGACCATCCGTAGCCATAGTTTGAAGTACACGATTAAAACAGCTGTTCTTGTGTAATAAGCATGTAGCAGTGACATGATTTCAATAATTCAAATGCAGCTGATGGGAACCCATATTTATTTAAATGTACAGGGATTTTTCACAGAGCAATAAGATTCTTGGGCCTCCGCACACATCTGTACACATACACTACACACTACCTTTACATTTGACTTTTTAGCCATTTTACAGATCTGATTTTACCATTCAGCTCCTCCACTTGGTACAGTAAATGCCACAAACATAACGGCAAGCAAAAAATCAGCAAGCATACTAACTCGTACAGAATGACAACATTGTCCAATGCTTTGCTACTGCAACCTTACATAATGCCTAGCATTGCACGAAGCAAGCCAGACTCAAAATCAACCCATTCAAATAGAGTAAACATCTGTTTATTTACACCAGCTTGAGATTAGAGGCACTGAACAACATTTTGAAGAAAACTGGTACAGTATTGATATTTTATCTGATCGATTGATTGATTGATTCCTTTCATGTGGCAACTTCTATGTATACACATTAATAATTTTAGCCATGGTACAATGAGGCGAGGTAGATTTTCTTTAGGTGTGGCCAAACAGAACAAGGGTTAGGAATATAACTTATCTTGAAACAACCAGGTCCGGAAAATCAGTTTTATAGCAGACGTTGCATCAGATCCACATGCAAATATAGCCTACTATGTGCTTGGTAACCCGCAATGTGCAGAGCAGCACAGATCGTTGAATAAGAGCTCTTAAGAGCTAGCAATTTTTTCAGCTCTTTTGAATTTTAAATAATTGACTTACGCATGATAAACCATATGAGTAATTGAACTGGGTTAAGCTTTATATTAACTGAGCAATATCAATTACAGAAATATGACTATTAAAAAGAATGATCAAATATTCAATTTATTTATGCACAAAGACAAAAACAATTACAGGGATTTTCTTGAGAATGTTCCATATTGTTTTGCTTCATTCACTTGTCCCGCGGGATTACACAGCTAGTTATAAACAGAGTTCTATTAGATGTCAAAAGGAAAAACACCACAATGATAACAGGAACAGTCAACCTGCGCTGGAGACAATACATGATAGAGAAATTGATTTTAAATCCTTAAACCTTACTATATGTAATTGCATTGAAATGACTCATCAATTTGTGTTAACCTATGCGGAAAGGTCTAAATGCACGGACTTATCAGGGATGCACCTCAAACACAGACGACATGACAGCTCGAAGGGATTTTGTACAAATGGCAAGCAGACTGAAAACCTATTGATTACATTTGTCTGCTGTGAAACAAGGCTGTTAGCTGTGATGATGTAGTGAGCCACTGCGAGATGGATAAGCCCTGATCTCAAGGGATCATTAAGTAATGCATATAATCAGGGCAGGGCATCTCAACCGCTTTCATTCTTTTTTGTTATTACCATAAGGACTGAATCACTTTAACATTTAATTACATCTCCTTTATACTGTATATAGAGGCACTGATTGACAGCTTTCAGATTGCTCTTTGAAGCAGAGAAACACAAGTGTGTGTGTGTGTGTGTGTGTGTGTGTGTGTGACAGAACTGGTTATGCTTTATTAACACAACATCAATTAACCTTTTAAGTTGTAGCCTCACTATTGTTTACTTGCATATCAGGCTTAAATATAGTGTCCTTAATTATCTGGGTCAACAGATTAGAAAAAATTGCAGAAAAAAATAGGTAAGGTTTAGTAAAAATAAAGAGAACATGGAAACTCAGCCAGTGTATTTAAACTCTCCCAATTCTTTCAAGAAGGTGTAAAGCTACCAGCGCCTGTAAAAAAGACACTTGGAGTTATATCTGTTGACTGTTTATTGAGTATTGACAGGTTCAGTGTATCCAGTTGCCCTCTATGGTAAAGGGTGGTATCCCGCTTCTGTCACATTTCCCCTGAACTTGTAAGGGTGAAAAACAACTTAGTGTTTGGCTTTAGGCTTCAAATGTGTGGGCTCCCTTGAACTTGCAAGTGAGTACAATTTCTCATTGTGGATTAATGTGTGAAACACACACTGGAGACAATCTGATCTATCACAAATTGGATGGAGCAAATTCCAAGCTTCAGGTGTGCATAACTGATTTCTGTTTAGAAAGTGAGAGGTTTCCCCGATGGTTTCTCACAGGAAGAAGAGTGTCAGTGAGAATAAATTAAAATGTATATTGAAGACAAATAAGTAGCAATTAAATTAGGAAACACAGCAATTATCAAATGCTGCAGTAACACAATAATTAATATGGAATCAGTGACCAGTAAAAAACAAAAAGACTTTTGAATGGTTTATACATTTATAAGAAACTGCCCTTGAAGGAAAAGAGCTTGATCCAGAGGGCAGGAGATGTTATCAAACAGGGCAAGTTGATCAATTCAGCTATTCCTGCAAGGGTGGGTTTAAGGTATATAAAGATATAAATGACATCCGCTCTCTGACAGCTGATCCAATTAATGTTTTATTTCTCTGCTCCTGTGAATTTCATTACAAATGTGCAGGAGAAAATGTTAGCGGCAGATTTGCTACAAAAGACATCTGTCAAAATTGAGCAGCGAATGGGTACATTGTCTCTGAAGGGAGGAGGAAATGAGACTCAGACAGGTTGTAAACAGCTATGGGGGGGCTTTAATTTCATGCTGTCATTTCTGCACAAAGCTGCTGTCAAGCGAGGGGAGGACGGAAGCAGAGATGGGGTTGTTATAGCACCACTGAGCTGCGTATGATTAAGAAACATCCCCTGCTGAATGCTTGCTTGAAACATGTGAACCCTGTTGGTGCCAAGGAATTATTTAATTATGTTTCATTGTTCTTTGTTAGCAGATAGTTGTTATCAGGGGAAGAACTCTGTTGGAAAATGAGTTGGTTTTAATGGTTTGGACCAAAAGATGGAACAGTTTCTGTAATATTTAAAGGGTCTGAAACTGATATATTAGCCTTGAATGTACCTGCTATTCAAGTGTTAAATTATTTGTCTGAATTACCCAACATTTTTTGGATATGGGGTTTTCCTGCCATGCAAATGTATCAAAAAAGCATTAAAATAGTTAATTTTTCTGAAAAAAATGAAAATCTCTACACATCCATTTAATTTTCAGCAGAAAGTGAGTTTCATGCAGTTCCTTCATATTAGTATAGACTTCTTTCATCAACACAACCACCTTTAACTCTAGTCAAAGCAACAAATTCAAGGCATTCGTTAAAGTTTTTTTTTCTTCTTTTTTTTCTTTTTGGCTTGATGACTCATGCCAAACATCCTACTGCTGTACATTTTAAGACGTGTGTCCCTGAGAATAATCACAGTCAGACTGCATCCTTCAAAATGCCTTTGGCAGCTGTACCTTCCTATTCATATCACATTTTTATATTTACTGTAAACTAATATTTGCAAGTACTAATATTTGAAAACCATCCTTCAAAAATTTTAAGTAAGGATGTGTGAAATGTGATTACACCAGATGTATAAATGTTAAATGCTAAAGATGCTGTGCACAACCCAAACTAAAATATCAATTTCAGAACCCAGTTTGAAAGTGCTGCTGCTGTAGGTGTAACGAACTATTCCCCCATGTGTTATAACTCTTTGACACCTACACCACACAGTTCATGAACCCCAAATTGGTTGATTTGCAGTACTGTGAGATCCATGGAAAATGTCCCCGGTACTGTGATTGGCACGGTACATGATTATTCGAAAAGGATAAACAGAACATGTTATGGGTTATTCATGGGTATTGCAAAAGTAATCCATTCATCTTATACCTAATAGGTATCCTCCGAATCTTCTACTCAGTAGTGCATTAACGTGTAAAATAGATGGTTTAGATGGTTTCTCAGAAAAGCCCTGTCAAATAGACGACAAGATGACATCTCCCATTTCTCTGGTGAGTTCACTGACTGTACTTCCAAGACAGGCTTGAATCCAGCCTGGCTTTGAGTGATTAAATGTCTTTTTAATATGATAGATGTGAAGTGTAATATCTTAGTGGAATGAATCCTGGTACTTTAAGCTCCTCACTAATTTTAAAAGTCTTTTGTTGGATGCAAACTCACATACAATTCTTTGCCATTGTTGAAGGCTAACAACTGTATTGTATATGATTATAGCTACAACACAATCATTACACACAGTTTATTACCTGAGAACATTCTGCAAATCAACCCCATAATAATGCAGAGGTTATAAAACTTCTTCATTTAAGTGCATTTATTGGTTTTTACACCGTAAAAGATGTTTCCAACAAAACATATACCCTGACAACAATTGATTTTTTCCGTATCGTATCTGTGCTTAATCTGGGAGGGTTAAAGGTGATAGACTCTGGGCAGATAAAATGAATTGACTCCTGTTTTCCAATTTAGACTCTAATTACTATCTGTCAAGGTCAAAGGATAGAACGTGGGTTTTTGTAAGGCATAACTTATTCAATCTAGGGTAGAAAGCACAGTCTGCAAATAAAGATGAATCAACCCCTCTGGCGAGCGGACATGCTTGAAGGGAAGCACACCAAGTTACTGAAGTTACTATTACGAAACGTGGCAGTTTCTCAAAGGTTTAGAAAATCTAATTAGTTCACAATCAAAGCATCTCGCACAGTATGTACAACATGTACGACATGTGCGGTTTTCAGTTATTTGAAGGTTGTAATTCTTACTTTGAGAATGAAAGAGAGAGAGAGAGAGAGAGAGAGAGAGAGAGAGAGAGAGAGAGAGAGAGAGAGAGAGAGAGAGAGAATACTGGAGCCAACCTGCAGTCCCTTTCATTACCATCAACTATGAAGCCGTTTTCAGCCGTGTTTTGGCTGTACTTAATATCCCACTGGACTTCTATACTTTCCTTTCATTCGGAAACACTGACATTGAACAAAGATTTATTTATCCATCTTGGGTACTGGTATGACTTCGACAAAATGACCTGTGGTTACAGCCATTGATGGCAGCACATTGTAGAGCATGGAAACAATTTCCAACACCTCTGTGGTTTAATTTAAAAGTTGTCTGCTGTTTTTTTTTTTTTTTTCTGGAGTCACCCTTTTATTGGAAAGGATGCTCAGTGTATTTGCAATGGTGTGTTTTACTGAAGCAATGGAAACAGATGTGCTCTCTGAAAGGAGCCTTGACCCTTAATGTGCCACCTTTGTCCACCTTTCTATCAATCAACCAATCGATCAATAAACACAGAATAATTAGGAGCAAGAACGGAAGCAGATCCCTCCCCCCATCTTTTTTAGTGAATGAAACCAAAATGATCGCACAGCTGTCATTGGCACTACAACGGTGTTTAAAAGCACTTAAGTGCTTCTCTGCTTATAGCTTTGTTATATTAATTACATTGTTTGCCAATGTGGGCACCTGTGTGTCAGGCAACCAAACCCTTAAACATTTATTTATTTTTTTTCATTTGAATTTCTTTATTTCACTAGGACTCTTAAGATTGCATCTCATTTTCATAAGGAGTGCGGACTCCTATAAGAAGTGCACCGACTTCAAAACATGTTGGGGCTATTGCTTATTAAATGGAAATTGTGCATTGAAGGACCATATCCCTTTGAAAGTTATGATAAACATTTGCAGAAAAGCTACATTTATAACAAAGTATACTTTAACCTTAAAACATTTCTGTGACGTCACTCTTTGATCTTTTGATGGATTAATTATACAAATCTTCTAACTGAAAGTGGCTGTGAAGAGAACAGGAGAGCAGGGCAGATATATTGTTGATCAACGAAGCCACCGTTTGTGCTATGAATCAACAGAAAAGCAAATATAATTTTCTTAAGCAACAATCATTTGAACAACTGGTTAGTTATAGTATCACACATTTCAAACGTAACACTTACAAAAGGGCTTGCGATTTCAGTTTAGCAATACATATTGTTTGCTAAAAGTATTACATAAAACACCCAATTCTATCGTACATCATAAATCTTCTTGCTAGGTTCAGGAACACCAGCAATTTCATCATCACTTAGTAAATCTTCATTAACGGACGTTAGCTGTAAACTTGTGCATTTCTTTAGTTTAACCATTGCTCAGACAAGATTACAGCCCACTTACATTTGGCATGAGTCCATCTAGAAGATTGATCACTGGCAGTGATATTTAGGTCTTTATCTGTTTTAGGTGCAGCAAAACGATCAATAACTTTTCTCTCCATTCCTAGTTCACATTCCTTATTTTTTTTCATTTTTATTTTTCTAATGCCTCACTACTATCTTCACTAACAACAGACACAGTTCTCTGTGTAAATGGGATTTCAAATTCAAACCCCAAGGAACTCATAACAACATTCCCACAAAATGAGAGACAAATATTTTAACTGTTTGAGCGACGCGTAACCAAAGAGCAAAAAACAAATTCAAGTACCAAATTAACAATCAATTCAATCTCTGTATCAAACAAGTATCAGTTAGAAAGCCGTTTTTAAGTGGCATAAACAGCTCAAAGTGTTGAATTGGTAAGAAAATAGCTGCAGTTTATTTTGCCTGCCTTTCCCCACAAGGAACATCATTTCCTCTAGTTTGCTATGATTCTCTAGCGATGTATCATTGCACGCTAATCATCGGCTCTGAAATATGTTTTTTTTTTTTTTTTTTTTTTTTGTAATTAAACTGTCATGGTAATTATACATTCTAACTGTTTTCTGTGCATGTCACCTTTTAACACCACCTTTCTCTCCATTCTGTTTTTTTTTTTTTTTTTTTTTGTGAATGACTTTCTTCATTCATAAATGTAAGCTTACTCTGAGCCAAGAAAGCTTTGATTGGGTAGTCAAGCTCTAGTCTTGTTTCCATGGAAACCAAGATAAATGTAAAGCAGCTGAAACATTAGACATAATTTGAAGAGTAGCTTTTTACTGCTTGTAAATTACTTTACATAATGTTAAATCAATGTAAGGAGAGAGAGTATAGTAAAATATCAATTAACAAAATATTGGAGGAAACATGATGTCACACATTTGGATTAACTGCATTTTTAAGCATTTGCATCAAGTGCTACCAAGGCAGATGACGCAAAATCTTTCTTTTATATGTCTCATGTAAGCTTATGATTTTAAGAAGCTCTCTTCAGTATATCATGTTTGTTAGCATGGTAATATATTATCAAAACTTTTTATGGAATTCTATAAATATTTTTTGCCCATACAGTGCTGAAGGCTCCAACACATTCAATGACTGTGAATATAATACAAAACCAAACAAGGCATAGGGCAGTATTCACAAATCTCATGAGATATTTAAATGTCCTATTTTTATGAATACAATAATTTTGGTAAGCATGTAACTGTTTTTTTTAAAAAAGCTAAGCTACAGTCGAGAGCAGTTTTACAAATATATATTTTATTCATAAAAACAGCCTTTGAAAAAACATGCATGAAGCAATGCTTATGGAAAAAAAAGTAACAACTATTCACCTATTTATCGATCACGGAAATATTTGTTCACCCTTTAATTTTTCCTTTCACAGCAATAGCTATCAGAGCCAAAGAGCAGGCCCAAACTAGTTTCCTAGGCAACCTGGCTCAGTGAGGCCTCAGTTGTTACTGCTAGTCACTCTGATGGACAGGTCACACACAAGCAGTCTCATTACAAAAGCAGAAAGTTTTTTGCAATTCCTTTCTTTTTCTAAAGGCCACATAGTTTAAAAAGGAAAAGATAAATAGAATTTGAAGGGTGGGAGGAATTGAATAACATATTATTATTATTATTATTATTATTATTATTATTATTATTATTATTATTATTATTATTGTAACTTGAATGTAAATGTGTTTAAAAGCACCATGGTGCTTTTATTGCTAATACTATAAATAAGGTTTTTTCCAGTTTTCAGTTCTCTAAGGCCCTCAAACATCCTGTTAGTATATCTACAAAATTAATAAAACTCTGGATTGACCTAAACTTAAATTCAATACATGTTTCAGCTGGGGGGAAATGTTGAGATAAATTATAGGTTATTGCAATTAACAGAGTAAATGCCAATGATGTGTTTATTGAATCTAAATAAATACTGGCGTATACATTGTTTTGCATGAACTTCCTCTAAGAGATTACTGCCGGGTTATTGAGCTGAAATGCACCTCTGTCTGCAATGTGAGCAGTTCTGTAAGACTACACAGGAGGCCAATACTTCAGTCTCATTTTCTGTGTGAGTAATGTGAGAAAGTATTGGAGCAGTCAGTAAGTCCCCTGCCACATCCCACACACTTTGGGGATTACCAGCAGATTTTCAATGCCATCCTTGTGCGGGGGTGAGGGATTCTTATTATTGAATTGCTTCACCACATCTCCTCCGTTTTGGGAACATGTTTGGAGGCTGCTGTGCAAAGAGTATTGAACTGTGGGAGGTTAAGCAATAACGAACATGATTTAGTCTGTTTAGTTAATTTAAAAAACATTGAAATATATATTGTTTGGCGTAGCTCGAACAAGCCTGGTGATCGAGACAGTCCCTGATAATAGGAAATTGTTCTCTTCATTAATGTGATGGTGCTGGGTATACAATGATTTACATTTATTTTGCAAATTAGTAATTTATTTATCAAATGGAAATAGTTGGACAATCTTAAAACATCAGTTGCAAACTGAATGGTAACTTTTAATTGAATTGTTAAAATTAAGTTGTGGATTGAAAGACCTGACCTCAGGTCTTCTTTTAATCTGCCAGCCTCAATTTATATATTGAGATTTTTTTTGTAATGCCTCCTCCAGATAAGAGAAAGAACCTACAGGAAATGGCACAGGATCAAAATCAGTAGTCCGACTACGCCACAGAGGGAATTGTGCCCACAGAATTTGAATAATTTTGGTGAACACATCCAGTTATGTCCCTTATAATTCTAAGTTTATCACAGGTTTGTTTTAAAGGGCAGTGGTGCATAACTGGGATGTAACCAGAGGAGAAAAGACACACAGTCAACAATAAAAAGTCTTAAAATGTGTATTAGGGACATAGACACTGAATGTAGGAGGGTCAATCCAAGTAGGATATTAAAGTTTATATAGCATCAGCGAATTCTACAAACAATCATTTACAGGATATTATCTGCATGGGAACCCAGCCTTTAAAAAGATCCAGGTGAAGCGAATCAACATACTTGAGTAATGGGTTGCACAAAAGCAGTTATTTTATCATCCATGATTGTATAAGCCATTAGACACTGGCAATCCATTACAGTTTCCCATGTGCTTGTATTGGCATTGCTGGTAGTGCTATGGTCAGATAATGGTTCTGTGATTGTTCCCTCATGATTATACACTGGTATTGTAATGGTTTATCAATAGTAGGTGTTTTCTTTAGGTAAAATGTATAAATCACTTGTAATCTTAGACAAGCTGCACATTTAAAAGCTTTGACTCGTATTCCACTGGATGGAAATGGAGGAGATAGGGTTAAATAAAAAGATCTTGAAGTGATTTTGATACAAATTGACTCATTATTTCCTTTATTTATTTTAACACTCCATCTATTTGAAAATGTCCTCTGAAGAGCCTTTTTTCATTTAATTTCTCTGGACATTCACTTCCTGCCAAGGTCAATTTAAATTGCAAGTATTTGTGACATCTAACATAGCACATTATATAATTTAATTCTAATCCATTTACTGTGTAATTGAATTACAAATGAGTTAGCAATGCTGCTATCTATTTGTTAATAATAGCATACAATTTATACACACAAACCTTTTTTTTATCTATACTAGTTAAGGCTTTAAAGTTCAATACTCATTCTAAAGATTCTCCTCCATTTTCTTCTTTTTTAATTTATCTTTGCTTTGAATGCTAGACAACTGTAAACTCTTTTTTTTTTATATATGGGTGTGTGTTGAAAACACCTCCAAATCTACTCTACACAGAGTGGTTTTATGAATGCCAAACCTAAAATTAATTCAACAAAACCAGATTCACATATAGTGTGTGTTAAAGTTTTGTGCCGTGCACAGTGATTTAATTCAATGTTAATTTCAACAAAAGGTCAATGGCCAACTGCCTCGTGATGTTTGCAGCTGTCCAGCACGGTGGTGCTGACTAATATAGAAGAGAAAGACAATGTAGAGAGTGAAGATGTTACGCACCATGCAATGCATTAATTAATAGGCTTGACAAAATAACCCCTTTGAGTTTTGAGTCATGAGTAGCTTAGATTTGAACTGATAATAAAAACATTCTTTTCTGGTTACCTCATGGCTGTTCTGGATAGAATGAGTTCAGGCAATTCCCAATTTATCTCTTGTGTCCATGACTATACATCTACACATTGTTCAAACACACTGCATTGACCGTCTCTTATTGAATAAGCCACTGGATTGAATTACCTTCTTGCCTCCCTAAACGATAGGCTTTCTTGACTTGGTCTTGTATCAGTCTGCAGGGCATATGATAATCCACTTACCAGAGCTATCAGTTATTAACATATCTTATTAACGTCCGCTGAGTCGATCTCTAATCTGTTATGAAGGCAGCCTTTCTAGAAAGCCAGGACTTACTTTGAAACACTGGAAATTCAGGCAGTACTGTTAACCCAAGGTAACCTCAGCAAAACAAATTACAAAAATAGAGAGAGAAAGAGAGGGCTTCACGGGGGAAATGTCTTATTCACAAATGGATTCCAAGATGCCAGTGGAGGGCGACTGAAATATGTTGAAAAGGTTTGCTGGTGTCACTGCTGTGGGTTTAGGAAGGTACCCTGAGGAAGGTACTTGTGTTTTCTCTTAGAAGGAATCCAATAAAATAATCAGCCATGGCCTGGCAGCTGATGCCTATGTCATCATTCAAAAGTGTGAAATAACAAAGGCTCTTCTCTTAGAGTGTCTCTAAAAGCTATCAAATAAAGCTGTATTGCATGTACTTCATTACCCATTATTAACTAGTGCAAGTGGGACTCAGGGCATGGAGACTCTTGACAGACAGTGTAAGAGGCCATTCTCGCTCAAACTGGTGCCTCCTGTTGTTGTATGAATGTCCTCTGAATGATGCCAAAAAGGAGATAGCTTTATTAGGCGCTTAGGGGCAACCATTCTAATTGACAATTACCTTACTAATAGGCATGTGCAAGAAATTGAATATTTATGTTTTAATTAAGGGTTTGGATTCTAAATGGTTTTGACTTGACTCCTGGTGCCACCTGATGATAAATGGTGCAATTTTCATTTTTTTAAATGCTGTATTTTCAGCACAACCAGGCTTCTACCATGCTATATAAATATTGACAGCTATTCCACATGGTAAAAGAAACTGCAATTTACAAAAAATAGTGACTGATATTTATGAAAGTGTAATATTGATGCTATTGAAATTAAATTAGGGAAAATATACTTATATGAAAATAGAAATGATTACCACTAAGACTTCCATATGTAGGATACCCATGTATTTTATATGTGTACTTCAAGGGATAGCTTTTGGTTTATTCCAAATTTAGGCTTTCTTTTTAGACACAGGACTTCCAATACAAATAAAACCTTGCCTTGGGTTTTTAATCTTTCTTCATACTGTGCTACCATTGCAATGCAAACATACACAGTAGATCATTGACAATTAAGTGCTTTCAGATATTAAGCTCAACTTGCGTCTTCTAGAATTTCAGATGCATCTGATCTAAATCACTCAGAAGCACAGTCAGGAACCTTGCTGGCAGCCATCCCCAATGGAATTTCACAAAGAATCACTTGGTGCTAAATCACATAAGGAATTGTATTAGGAGAATCATTTTGCTTAATTTAAACAATTAAAATTAAACTTTTTTTTTTTTTTTTTAGTTAATTACAGACTTAGAACGAAATCGCTTTAGAGAAAGTCACACAATGTTCATCACTGTTCTGTCTGTACAGTGCCCTTCACTGATGATGTGTGGCTACATACATTCTTCATCAAACACATATTGTCAAAATGTAAATTGTTTCCAAAATAATCGCATTCAGACTACATCCCTCCCTCCAACATGAAATAAAGATTAAAAATAAGCCAAAATATAATGAAAAGGTCAAATGCTTATTTTTTATTTTTTGTTACAGTACTAAACTGCACTATACTGCAATAGAAGCAACAAGAGTTAAAATTTAATTGAAGATCAAATGAATCCTCCTGCTCCCTGGAGACACCTCAGCTCACCAGCCAGAGGTGCCTGGTTACTATGGTAACTGTGCTGTTGGTGTCTAGACCTAGACAATGCAAGATGTGCGTGGCAATTAAACCACTACAGTCTGGCTCCCATCATGCCTGGCTGCTAATTTACTGCAGGGCGGTAATTCAGAGTAATGGGCTTGGCAGGCACAGCTGTGTCAGACCACTGCACTGCACTTCAATAATCAAATAAATAGTAAAAACGTTTACCGTGTTTATCACAATATTACCAAGATTTTTTTTTTTGTATATAATTATACCAAGAAACACTGGTGTGGTAGCACCAGGACTGGGATATTGTGAAGACTGATGCCCAGATGTATTGTGAACCTGTATTAAAAAAGTTAATTATTTGTGACATTGATGAACGAGAAGTTCCATTTATTGAGTCTTGTTATTTAGACTCCTATTATGAACAGGGTTGGGACAGTGGAAACCCAACTATTTTTAGTTACTACCCCACACTTACAGTATATTTCACAAATGCATTACTGGCATTGAACTGTGCCTGTACATATGACAGCATGTATATGCCCTTTTCAGGCAAGATATACAATCAGCAATTAAAAATACTGCAGGTTTTTTTTAGATGGTTCATCTCATAAATAGTCTGTTTATATCAAAGAAAAGGCCCAAATATGTTTTACCACTGTACTAACAAAGAAGAAATCTGAAAATGTGTGAGTAAGAATTGTGTATCACGGGTTTGGGTTTTAGCCTTAATACTATAATTGGCAGCCCTGGACCATTTCTTGAATTGCAAGTTTTAAACACAGCACTGTTCTGCCAGTTAGGCTGGCTGTGGGAATAGCAGATACATGCTTCCAATGCAGAACAGGTAGACTGCAACATGTATCATGTAAACCAGTAGAGATTTATCATAACTTTGTATTACTACATGGAGTTCCAATTCCTTCAAGTTAAATGCATTATTTGTTACAAGTGTTTAGAGTGCAGTCATGTCATAAATATCACTGCAAAATTCATGACTTTTATGAACTAATACAATTCCTATAAAATATAGATATCAAGGGGTTATACGGCTACTAGGAGGGATAAAAGCAGCAGCTGGAGTGAGAAAATATGTTCCTTTGAAGGATCGAGCACGGTGTGGTTTTGTTTTATCACAGAAGGAAAAGTACTCTCTAGCTACGGTCTGTCGATTCTGGAATGTCACGGCTTCCACTTTGTGTCCTGGTGTGATGTTTCAGTATGTAAGTGAATTAAATAGATACAAATGTTATGGAAATTGGTACATGGTAAATGAATAACTAAATGAAATAATGTAGATTTTATTATTATTTTAAACAATTAAGATGTTTTAAACTAAGGGATATAGGTAGATCTGCTACCAATTAATCAGAAAATTATAATCTTACCGACTACAGTAAATACAATATATACAAATGCATTACTTTCATATATATATATATATATATATATATATATATATATATATATATATATATATATATATATATACGGTATATGGGGGGTTATTGAATTAATACCATAATTATTGGAGCATGCATAAGTCTTCCAACCAACGAAGTCTTGTACATGAGAAAGAAAGGCAGGCTATTCTAAAATGAGAGTTTGTGTGAGTTGTATTCACCTTCAAAAATAAAATCTAGTTCAGGTTATTTTCAGAATCCTTGCCAGGGACATGTATTCATGTTTCAGTGCACCACTGTTAATTAAAATAGAACAGAAATAGACAAGGACAGACAGGGCATTTTTATGTATTGCATTCATTTTTTAAAATTTTTCTTGTAACCTACCTCCTTGGAGATTAAAAGAAAAAAAACAAACTTAAAGATGCTAAATTCAAATCCCAAATCTAAGTTTTTTCCAACTAAGGTCTGCCTCTCCACCTTTCCCTCACTCATTATTTTCTGTCTACTGTCTGACTTTCTTATTGCAGTTCTGAAGCACAGGCTTAGTCAACATCTTAGCTTTTAAAACACTGGCTACTTAATAGGAATCTGTTTCTGTCTATAATAATGGGGCATGGCAAAATTACTTCCCTTCTGCTAATCGGTGCACTGAAATGAATGCAATAGGGATCCAGCCATTTACTTAGCAACTGGGTTAGCAACAGATACCAATATGGACAACAATAGGGCCATTGAGAGACTTGAAGCACCATAATATCTTGGTCTATACTGACAGCAATTGTAATGGGAGTTCCAAAAAACTCCAGATTGGCTTCACATTTTTCCAGCATATCCATGGTGGTTTATCTGTCAATCACAATAAACTGGGTCAAATTCAAATACTCCGAATCTGCAAGCCCATTAGAACTAGTGGACCTCTTCATTTAATCTGTTATCCAAGCGTGATTACGATCCACATATAAATAATGCGATAATTCATGATTTAAAATGTGTGTTAGTGCATGCATAACACATTCATAATGCACTAGATAACCCTTTGGGTATTACAGTTACAAGAAGACATATAGAATTACATATCAGGTAGAAATAGTAGTGCTGTAAAGGATTATAAAGCCTCTGTTTCTGTCTCCTTAATGTGCTTCCCATTCCAGAGAAAGCAGGAATTATATTGAAATGTATTTAAAAGCTGTCTCTCTGTTCCATCACTGGAGACACATTAAATAAGTCACTTGCCAAACTGGCACCATCTCGAGATTCCCTCAGCCCCATTCAGAGAACCCATGGCTCCAAAACCCCTTTTCCAAGTGTTGTGTTTTCATGGTAACAGCGCTGTTGGCAAGTGCCTAGCAGCAAATTGCTGCCCCTCCCGATGCCTTTGTCTGCAGAAGCAGCAGCAGACCTGGCAGTGTATGATGTACACCCTCTAGTGGCTGAAATTGTTCACTGAAAAAGAAAACCTCATATATATATATATCTATCTATCTCTCTCTCTCTCTCTCTCTCTCTCTCTCTCTCTCTCTCTCTCTCTCTCTCTCTCTCTCTCTATATATATATATATATATATATATATATATATATATATATATATATATAATATATATATATATATATATAAACTAATCATAAACCCCAACTGGTTTTGGGCAATAATCTCAGCCTCCTTGTTATAATACAGTTGTCCCAATTGCATCCCAGCCATTTGTGGAAATGCACCTCTCCAAAAGATTTGTCCAGAAATTTACACTGGTTGCTAGATGTGTAGGGTGGTTATTGTACAGTTATTAAAAAAAAAAAAAAAAAAAAAACATATTTTTCTTTAAGTTATGAAAGTGAAGAACAGTGTGTATATCAGGATTATTTAGTTTTGAGTTTAACATTAGGAAACTATAACAGTAGTCAAGCAGTTTGTAGGTACTACACTGCAGCTGCCTGTGCAATCAAATAACTATGTCAGACAAGCAAAGCTAAGTAAGTAAGTTATATTTTTAGCAACAGTTTTTTTTTTTTTTTTTTTTTTTAAGGAACTTGTGTTTTAAGTACTTTGTGATGCTGCAGTTTTAAAAATAAGAGGTCGGTCGGTGCTCGGTTTAGTTCTCCTGTTTATAATTGGCCCCGCTGAGCTGAGAGTTGTTTCACAAGAGGGCCCTGCTGCCAGGAATGTTGCATCGCATTAGGCTTGATTTTACAGTTATAATTCATTGGAGAGTTATTGAGCCCTGGGGAAAAAGCCCATTACAGAAAAGGTTGGCAGTTCCAGCTTGAACTGAATGATTCTTGCTTATAAATGAAATTGCCATAGTTTAATACATGAAGAAAAAAACATAACACAATTGTTATAATATATTTCCACACTGTTACAGACAGTATGATACTTTATGCAAGCTCTTGTGTTGCATGGTGAAGCCCTTTTGAACATTTTGCATAGAGGCAACCAGGAAATTTTTCCTCACCATAATATATCTGCTAATTTAATCATCTTTTTTTGTCCTTTTTCAGATGCTGTAGATGAATCCAAATCTACTGAAAGTGCCCAGGAGGAGGCAGCCAAGGAGGAAGACAGCAATGCTGCCCAAGAGAATGCCTGAAAAAAAATAAAAAAATAAAATAGGCCGCTCTTAGCCTTCTGATTGTGTGGACCGTCCATTTTTTGTTTGTGTGGCAAATATTTTTAAAAAATTGGCGGGAAAGTTTTGCAGTCAAAAAAAAAAAGCGTGGCTTGTTTTAGGTGTTCTTGGTGTTGTTATGACAGTTTGATATGATCAATCATTTGAAATTCTTCTTGCACTGTATAAAATAAAGCAAAAACATTTGGGTTATTTTCTATGTTCCAGTGCGTGCAATGTTCAGTTTAAATAAGAGTTCAAACTGTAAGTGAACAAATGGTTTCATTTCAATGTGATGGGAATGAACATTTTTGTTTGTTTGTTTTCAAAATAAAGCAATGTGCCAATTATTCAGTGTGAAATTTATTTTTATTATTGGGTTTTGCTTTAGATGGGCTCGCTGATTCAGAAAGGATCTTTGATTAAAGGTACCATAGCCAATAATATCACACGCCTTTCCTGTATTTATTTATGCTAAAATATATTTAAAAAATAGTTGTAGAATGGTATATGATAATAACAGCTTATTATCTTTTGGAACAATGTTCTGTACAAGTAAACTTTGAAACTTCATGGACATTTGCCCAAAAGTTTTTTTTTTTTTTTTTTTGTAGTGTCCATTTTCATATATATATATATATATATATATATATATATATATATATATATATATATATATATACTGATGCACAAAAGAAACACAACACTCGGGTCTAATGGATTTATTCAAATATTTTAAACATAGATATCAAACAAAATCACATAAAATGTGAACAAACACAGATTAAAGATCAAAGAATCATAATAAGTTTTCAGTATAAAACGTGAGACACTTTCAAAATGAAAACATTACAAAGTTAGTATGGGGTATGACCTCCGTGAGCATTAACACAATCTTGACAGCGTTGACGGATAGACCTGATCAGCCTCTGGATAGAATGCTGTGGGATGTTCCGTCACTCATCCTGCGCAGCTGCAGCCAGTTTGCCGGTTGTCTCCTGTGGATGGCACTGGTGATTTGGTCCCACAGATGTTTTATTGCTGGCCATTGCAAAACCTTGACATTGTTTTCTTGAAGTCGTGCTGTTGTAATCCCAGCACTGTGTGGTCTTGCATTGTCTTGCTGGAAAAACTTGTCGGATTTGCTTGCAGGAATGGAAAAACTGTCGCTCCCAGGACTTAGTCAATGTATCTCTGAGCAGTAAGATTGCCCATCTCTGTCAAACAGCAGACGGATAGGACTGCTCCTGCTCACTCGCACACCCTCCCGTCTGATGCCAGCTGGCCCCAACATTAGCTCCTTCCTCTTTGCTGGGCTTCTGTAAGGGGGCACCTGTTTAAGACCATCCTACCCCCCTAAGCCTGGTGTCTTCCACCTCTTGGGATGGCAGCTCCTCCCCCTCTGGTTCTCATAATTGTGCAATAATAATAATAATAATAATAATAATAATAATAATAATAATAACCTCCAGAACTGTGAAAGATCAAATAATAATGTTTTATCAATTTACGATGCAATGTATGCTAAACAAATAAATAAAAAGAATAACCGGGAGTGGGATATGAACTAGCAATTCAACAGGCTACACTATCGCCACTGGAATACAACACAGTGCTTGGCATTTATTTATTGTAAATATATAAAAAATATATAATAAATGAACCAACACAATAACATGTTACAATAGCATACAACATAGTAGTCTATTTAAAGTAAAAAAAAAAAAAATTATCCTGAGGAAAAAAAAAACGTTTTGGGCGTGAAGCCGATGTTGTAATCACGTTTGTAGCACAGCTTCAAACATCTAAGTCTATTTTCTCCATTTTCTTTCATTTATTTATTGTTTAACCTGACAACTTACCAAATTGTACCTCCATCAGTATTATTTACATCAAATTGCTGCAAAACAAATCTATGACTAGGTTATATCTATTTATTTATTTATATTTTATTTTGGTAGTGTATTCAGTTTAGTTTGCAGTTAAACTCACAGCGTGGATTTATTTTTTTTAATATGGGGCCATCGGTGTTTATTTTAGCGTTAACAACACTACACAATAAAACATTAATAGTGTAAGACAATGTGATATTATATATCCCCTTTTAATGAGCAAATACATATTCTCAATACACAGTTTTATTTTATTAAGTGAAACCAAACCTCAGTTAAAATATTTTAGTGAAATGAGAATTATGTACAGGTTAGCAACACTCTCTTACTGTATTGTGTAAGAAACAATGACTTTAACAAAATAAAAGCAGTTATAATAGTCAGCAACACGTCTTGCTCTTCCAAGTGAAGTCCAAGGCTGCTTCAGATCAGTCATTTCCTGCTTCGTTGAAGTGTCGTGTAACCCACTCAAGACGGGATCACACTGCAAGCTGCAACTAATGAGCAAGGCCTCCCTGCCTTTTAATTTAAGGTTGAATATATTGTTTAACTGTTACAAGTTGTATATAAAGCATGCTGACAGAATATTTTGTACAGACTGGCTGTTGTAGCTGCTTGTATATTAAGTGGAGGTTTTGGATCCAGCATTGTTCTAGGTTTTGACCGATGTCCAGGGGAACAGTCCCTGTTGCTGCTCATTTACAAAACAGCGTACCTGCTGTAATACTGTGGTAATTTCAAACTATCACACGCATTGTTGTGTCTTTTGCTTAAGAAGTGCCTTGGGTATCAGGTAGCCCAGCAACAGCTTTTAAACTGTGCCATTTGAAATATCTGCATATTTTGTCTTATGAGATAATAAACAAGCGAATAATGAAACAATCTTTGACACAAATGGAATCTTAAAGCGTTGGTTGGCACACGTTTTAAAAAAAAAAAAGAAAAAACATTTGAAATGTGTACATTATCCAGAAAAAAAAGCTTCTAAAAATATTATTTTAACAAAGAGCATATCTAAAATTCCAATTAAAATATTGAATATGTATGTATTATTGTTTCTGTGATAAGAATCAATATTAAGTAATTGAAAACAAGTCACTTTAGCCTATTATGTATCCAAACCTGGTTTTTAGTTTAATAAAACTATTATGCTTCAGATACAATACTAGATAGATCTACACTCCATTATAGTCCATGAGATTGCTACTTTATAGAGCAATCCAGAGATCTATACACTGGAATCAATAAACAGGAATATAAATGGAACACAGTTGACTGTCAATGTGATCCATCATTATTGCATTATAAGTTTTCCTTTTACTTTCCTGAAATAATGTAAATGTACATGCAGAATCAAAGATAAAACACTCCCAAACTAAACAGAAAAAAAAACAGCCACGTTCTCTAATTAAAATGTCTCTAATTAAAATTGTAAACTAGGGGTGTGCCGAGTAACAGGTTTAAACATGTGTTCGTAATGAGTAATGCATGACAACAGTCTAGGCACTTCTGGTTCAAGCCTCGTCCATTTCTGAATACGACTTGAGTGCTAGTATGAGTAATGGCTCCACTGCACACCCCCTGTGCAAACAGTATTTCACAGCTAGCTGACATTTTTATCCAATCTCATTTTGCACAAATATCCAAACCATTGGTGATAGTATTTACTTTCATTATGGTACAGTTTATTTGCAGTATTACTTGTTTAGTGTTATTTTATATTGGTATAACTTGCTTGCTATTATTGCAAATGAAATCCGTCAACATATAACACCAGAAGTAAACAAGAGTTTGATGCGTCATCGGAGGAGTTTGAAATGACTTAGGTAGTTTTATTTTATGAAAAAGATAATGATGTGTAGCCAAAACTAAATTTTGGAAGTATAGGTTCCGATAACCTAGGAAAAGAAAAAAAAAATGACCATGCTGTTTCACATGATTTTGACAACTCATAAAAGTAAATATAGCATGTTGAATGAACTTGTGTCTGACCAACTAAATAAATTGTCCTAGCTTTGGATGGACAGTCAGTCTGTCAATTGTGTGAAAGAAACCCAGTGTGAGTATAGCAAGCCAAATGATCATTTCGAGACATCTCAAATTGCATTTTAAGACATTTTGAAATATTTAGAGATATCTGTAAATCATTTGCAGATATCTTTAAATTAATTTGAGAGGTCTGTAAATAAACCCTGTTGAAGATATCTTAATTTCATTTTGAGATATATCTAAAAATGAAATAGAGATATCTCAGATTGATTTACAGATATCTTTAAATAGGGTTTTGCTAGCATGGTATGCCCAACTGGATCTACAATGTTATGTTGATAATGACAAACAATGATTGTCACGAGTCAACAAGTTTTAATTTGAGGGTCCAGTTTTTATTATCATTTTCACATTTGTTTCACTTTTTTTCAATAATTTTATCAAGCGGTATGATTATCTTTGCAAATCGGTAAAAGGATTTTAGAAATAATTACACTAATTTCTGTCCTGCCTTTTTTTGTTCTGATGGTCTCTTGATTCTAGTTTATTTTACTTTATTAAAAAAGATTTGTGCAGGCAGGGTCACATACCCTCATGAATACAAATTTAATGGGCTTAATATTTTATATCTTTTCTCAATAAATGGTGCTGAATACCACTCATACAAGGCTAATTTCAACACTGAATCACTGTACTATTACAAGCCTGCACAGATCTGAAGCTAGAATTTGAACCTTGCCCTGAACTAGTGGATATTAATAATAAGTATTCTGGAGGGCACTCATATTTATTATTTTTCACAATATGTACAGTGTACACATCAAAGTAGTTATGAGTCGGAATAGCGCTGTGACTAAACAGACATAACAAGATAATGCAGATGACATGCTGCTCCTTATAAAAAGAAGTCAATCTTCAGAGATGTTAACTGTTACTCCTGTGGCATCAGATATTTTTTGCAGGCTTATCATTAATACAGACAATGCTTTTAAAGTAATCCATTGAGCCATCACACATCAAGCCCCTCGTCATTATGAGCCACGTTCTCATCTGTTCATTTATTTACTCACATCCCTTCAATCATCAGCATCATTTAGAGCAAATATCGCTCCCCACCTCCACAGCTTCTGCCTTATTATTATGGAGTCTCTCAGCAACAAGCTCCCAACATCTAACTTTCTGTCTTTCACATCTGCTAATTGACGTCTTCTGAACTGTCTTTATGTTTTGACGGCAACTGTATGAAAAATTCTATTATTCTCCTCACAATATCCAATTAATTGTACACCATTCAATGCATGTGTTTTCCAGAAAATAATATAACCTTTTGTTGCTGGTTAACCCATAACGACTATCCCTGGGTCCTGTGGACCCAGAGCCCTTTTCAAATGCCCACTGCTCTTCTGCTGGTTGCAGCTGCTCACTGTACCCTCTAGTCGTTTTATGTTAAGTCAGCAGCAGTTGTATGATGGCTAGTGCAAAAATTCCATCTGTCTTCAATGTGCCCGTCACATGTGTCCAAATCGCATCTGAGCAGTGAAATATTTGAATAGTACTGAATTCACTTTTTTTTTTTTTTTTGAGAATTAAGTAAATAGCCTAATTTGGGTGGACACACTTAGCCATTTTTAAATGTGTTAACATATATTGGTATTGCAGGTTGAATTAAAAAAAAAAAATATATATATATATATATATATATATATATATATATATATATATATATATATATATATATATATATATATATATCAGTATGTATATGACTAAATTATGAAGTGTATACTATCGTTATCAGCAATAGTTTAACATATCGGGCCCCAAATTAGCACCACGTGTTGGTGAGGACACGTGTTTTGGTGAGGAGTCTTTGTCAACATTGTATTAAAACATGACATACAAAGATATAGTTTCTTGTTAGTCCTACTGTATTTCTTACGATTGACTGTTTAAAGTTATGGAAGTACAAGCAACAATGATATGCTCAATGACCTATGAGCCTGCCTTTGTTCTGTACTAACAGCCTAAACTTTACAATGATGGTTTTAAACTTTAATTAATAATATGTTCTCTTGCATTGGTTTCTCCTTCTCCAACATGGATAGATAGTGCATTATTTATAACACGTTTGTCTATCAATATTTGTTTAGTAAAGAAACATAATGCTCCAGCCTTATTCTTTTTGTTTCTAAATTACTTTATTTCCATAATAATAAATGCTAATTTGATGTGGCTGGTTTTCCTGTCCCACACAATCACATGCAATGTGGTTGCAGGGTATCTCTAATCCTGTTTTGGCTTCTGTAGATGCAAACCTCACTCTAAGCACAGCTGAACCCCAGCCTGATGATGGAGCGGGATGCATTTGCTGGTAGTGTATTGGTATTTCTCTACAGATGTGATATATACAAAGAGCACACATGTAAAATTAATCTATTTGATGCCAACCCTAAGATAATACTCAGCGTGTATGCCCAGGAAAATGGCCAAATATGTTTGGTTAAGTATAAGTTAGGGACTATTCACAATAATATCTGTGTGTGTTTCAGTGTGATTGATGAGTGATGACATTTAAAATCAGTCGGGTCTACACAATTTGATGCTGCCAGGGGCAAGTGTTATTCCCATAGCTCTTAAGTTCTGGGATTTCTAGGGGGAATCTGTTTTTCTTTTTTGAAAAAAAGGAAAAATAATCACACCATTCACTTGAAAACTTTTATTTTTTTAAATTTATTTATGTTAGCAAACCCAAAGCAACACAAGCCTGTGGAAAGCAGTGAGAATAGAACCAAAATCCACTCACTGGAGTAAAGTTTAGAATCACACACAAAATATACATAGGAATCAGCAACACGCTTTTACAAAGTGGATCTTTTATTAGCAGCTGTACATAGAAATGTAGTTTCCTAGAGTTCTGAGCTAGGGGGTAAGTCTGGAAGGATGTGGGTTAATTCAACCTGGTAGAAATTCACAATGGAAAGCAAGAGAAAGTTGAAAACAACTAAGGTTAGATATCTGTGGAGGTCACCTATTTCCTGATTACATTAGTATCATTTGGGAAGTCCATCATGAATGCCTCAGTGCTTGTTGGAAAGCAGATGAGAAGGGATGCTTTTATAGACAACCCCTCTGACTGTTTCTTTTAGGAGTTCACCAGTAATGGAATTCCATGCTCTTGTGGCCCTTCCATAATATACAAATATCAAAGAGTTCTAACAGTTTAGTGTGGTTTCACGTTTGTTAGAATTGGCTAAAACTTAATCGAATTACATGAGGAGTATCGTTTGATTTGTATGATTTACTGTACCATATATTCCTATTAGTTCTTGTTACTGCATGCTGTAAATACTAGTTCCTTGTGTTTGGTAATTCTGAACTAAAGTATCTATAGGGTTTAGTTAATGACCTCTTCTAACCATGTCCATATAACAGAAACTATTAGGGACCACATACTCATTGGGCTTGGTGGTTGTAATAAGAACGTCCTACCCTTTCAAGCAGATTCATTTATTCCAAACAAAAAGAAAAGAGAAAGAAAAAGGGAATAACACCAGCTCCAGTCAGCCTACTAAAATTACCCCATATGCTTATTAATACCGCTTGCATTTATTTGTTTTTTGATTGGTTATAGCATGCTCCAGATATCAACGTTTTTATAGGTCCGCTATCCATCCTGCAATACACAATTAATTCCACAGAACAAACTCATCATCACAGAATATCTTACAGAGACTGTGAAAACAATGCTGGGACATAATCAGGGCTGCCCAAAAAAACAGCACTACATGAACTGGTTGCCGTGAATATCTAGGAGGCAGCAGAAGCATCTAAGAAGGGGAATTGCTACTGAATAAAAACCTTGTTATTACCTCGATATCTCCACTTCTACAGAGATTGTCATAGGTTTTAACTGGCAGAGTAGAAAAACAGGTGAGGATTGACCAGTGTGCCAAACAATGACAATGGCTTCCTTGGATTTTCTATGGTCCATTAATGATACTAGATTGAGGCTGTGCAGCCTCCTGACAAAAAAAAAAAACAAGAAAAACACAATCCCAGACATTACATGTCATGGCTGCTTTTGGGTTTTTGGAACACTAAATTGAAATGAGACAAGGGACTAGTTCAGCTAGAAGTCTGTGGAGTCACAGCTTTGAATCACAGCTGATGCTCTAGCGTTACAGCGGGCATATACCGTTTTAAAGAAACCTGCAATAGTTTTCTGTTAAAACTGTACCTTTCAGGCAGGAGCATTTTACAAAGAATGCTTTCCAGCAAAATCTTCAGATTTATTACTTCAGTAATGAATATATGGTAATTTAATTATTTAAAGTTATTTAAAGAAAACGGGAGATGTTAAATTGTACTTCACAGGTATGACCCCAGAATAATTAAACCAAAAGCAGTAAATAAAAATAAATAAAAAACCTGATTGTGTGTCTTTCCTGCAACTGCAAGTGAATCCATTGTATATTCTTATACAACAATGGTATTCCATGGTTACATAGCCAATGATCACCTGGTTTTGTACTAATTCAAGATGTGTTTCAGTAGAATGGTTCTTAACACACTTAAAACTCATGTACAGCTGTTTTTTGAGCCTATATCCCATTACCATTATCAATTAAAAGCTTTACGTCAATCACAGATGCTATGTATAGCTCAACTGAATGAAACTTGCAAAAAAAAAATAGACTTAAACCCACTATCACAGCTCAGTAAAAAGGCAATTCAGATTAATATAGTCATATTTCATTTTTGGAATAAAGTGAATATATTTTCTATGACCTGTAGTTTTTTTTTTAGGGTCACCTTAGAGCTGTGATTCATACCTGGGAAGAAACCAAGTAAAACTGAGTGGCAGCTGGTCACAACCCTTTCAGTAAAAATGATGCAGCTTGTTTCCTGGGTATGTATTCCTCTCTACAGCCATTGCATTAAAATAGGCTGGTCTCATTTTTTTGTATTTATTACAAAACCAGAACACTGAAAAAGGTAACTTTTCCAATGAGGGTTTATATTCAAAAAGCATCAGCTTACCAGGCAATTCATGTGAATACAATGTATGTAATGCTTTATGAATACAGCACCCTTTGTACATCTGCGAATCTTTAAACCCCAGCAAGAAACCGAAAAGGCAGCGTCCAAAGTAACAAACATTTAAACAACAATCCATTTAAATGGATGCAACAAGAAGCTATTTAATTAGATTCCTTAATTTCACCACATAATCATGCTAGATAATGGTACTTGTTTTTTCAATGAAAATAAATTGGTTAGGAATGAAGTGGAGTTCAAGATTTGGAATTAATTAACCAAGGATTCTACAATTGGTCGCGCATTTTAAGAGTTGCAGAACCTTCATGACCCTCTTTTCTTTGAACACATTCAGGTTCACGACAATATCATCTATACAGGAATCTATACTTCAGGTTTGGGGTTTCTTTACAGTGTAGATGCAAAAACTTTGTCATTACAGTTCATTTTCAGGTGAGTTCAAATAAATTAGCTTTGGGGAAGTGTAACACTTTAGATCCGGAGAAATAAATGTGCAACAGAGTCAACATTTTCACTTTGAAAAATAAATTTTGGAAAACTGAATGTAGCAGGGGGAGATCTGTACTGACTCTGCTGGCACGTTCACAGGGCTGCAGGAAGAGGGCGGCAGTCGTCCAACAACCGCCTGTGAGTCATGGCAGTGACACGGGGAGGTGGGAAAATGGGTGTGTGGACTTTCCCCCTTTCTGAATGGCTGGGAGAAAAAGAGTCTCACAGCGAGACAGTGAGAGTGGGGAACCCTTGGGCAGACCCCGAAGCATCGTAGAAGAGCAGGCTAGTTAGCCGGCAGTGTAGGACGGTGATCCGGGTCGCACGGGTAGCGGCGGGACTGGGCAGCACCTATTTTGTTACTGTTTTATTTTCCCTGTTTCTTTGTGCTTTCTGTTTTGAATTATTGTTTTCTTTTTCTCCCGGCTGATTCCCGGTCCTGAATCAGAGCTTCCGCACTCTCGGCGTGTCTAAGTGGGCAGACCTGAGGAAACAGCAGAGCATTATTTTATAGGGCTAACAATCTCCCAAGACTCGCCTCTCAGCCATTCAGAGAGGGGGAAAGTCCACACACCCACTGGTCACTGCCATGACTCACAGGCGGTTGTTGGACGACTGCCGCCCTCTTCCTGCAGCCCTGTGAACGCACCAGCAGAGTCAGCACAGATCTCCCCCTGCTACACTGAAATTGTCAGAAAAAAAAGGTTTTGCTAGACTATGGAGCCACCCCTGTTAAGAACCCATATGCTGTATATTTATATATATATATATATATATATATATATATATATATATATATATATATATATATATATATATATATATATCAGTTCATGTTTTCAGATCTGTCATAAATTATTCAGCCATGCTGCTTCATAACCTTCTGAATAGCCTGTGTCATAATAATCCCTGAAATGACTTTGTTTTTGTTATAAAATGATTGATAGATAATCATCGCAGGTTGAATCTGAGAGTAGTTTTCACATACTTAAGAGAAAAGGCTCTATATTAATCTATGTAACTTATATAAGAAGTAAAATGTAGGTGAAAAATACAGCTGTGATATACTATGTAATTATAATGATTCTATGCATTGAGAGCAATACACCTGGCAATACAATGTCTTACAATATTTTCCATATTCTTAAGGTTACACGAAATTCCATTTGTACCTTTAAGTTTCTTCACTGTTTTGAGTGATTGTTTGTGAACACCAACTGGTAACCAAGCAGAAAGATAGCATTCTGAATTAAAACAGAGGCATGTCAATGACATTCATTTACAGTATGTGGTCCATATACTTTTTTGTTAAGGGCACTGCCAAATTTCCCCTTGTTCTTTGGCATATATGTAATCAAATGTAAAGATATAGCCCCCCAATAAATCTCAGCATTAGGAGAAACACAATGTTAATTCAAATGGGTAGAGATATACTGTACTGTATAACTTAGAAAAAAATATTTTATGATACCATACAAGTGGGCCACAGGGCAGTGCTGTCATTTTTGATTGTAGAAAACATTAGTAACAATATACAGGTTATGAGGAGAACATTGTCATAATGCTTGTTTGGGATATAATCAACTCATTTTTATGTTAAATGTGGATTTTTACATACACGTGAGGCACCAAAACATTATTTAAAAAAACAAAAACTGCTACGCCTATCCGTTGGAAGGGTAATGGGAAATAAAGGAGGTGGATTTGTAAAGGTACAAGTTTTACAGTTTTAATAAAAAAAAAAAAAAAAAAAAAAAATTAATCTTCCCATCAGTAACATAACTGTATGGTACAAAATATGCTACCATCATGTTCCACTACTTGTTCAGCATCAACAAAACACTACGCTAACTCAAACCATGAAACATAATAATATTTTTTTTTTTTTTTTTTTTTTTTTACATGGACATTGGATTCAAGTATATACAGTAACAAAATAACAACAACAAAAAAGAACACTGCTTTAAGATTTTCCATTTCTTTTCCAACACATTCTGAAAGTACAGGTCCCAAAACACACATTCATTTTCATCAACAGGTTCATCCCATAAAGGCCAGCTCTCTGTGTGTTCCCCAAGCTGGCAGCATTGTATGATTTTACTGGAACAGCAAATATGGCAGGTAATTTCTGTAGCTACTTCCATTGTGCTGGAAAGTTTGTGTAGCACATATTTAGCTTTTATCTAACCCTACTACCTACAGCAAATATTTTTCTAACAGAATAGGTCATAATGTTATCTAAGAAAAATATGTTTATACAAATTATTTATATACAGTTTTTTTTTTGTTATTATAAGCCCTCTTCTAATGAAAGAATGAAGTTGTAGTGATAGGACAAGCTTTGTGCACTTAAAGTAGGCATCAATCAGCTGGTCTCATGCTCGTCGATGTACTATAAATGAATCAAAACTACAGAAGCAGTGGCCTCATGCAACCAAGCACAAGGCCTTTAAGAAGTGAGAAACTACTTAACAAGCACCATCCGTGAGATCATATATTCAACATATGTACAACTATTTAAACATGGATGTACTGATAGGTAAATGTGTATGTGTGTGTGTGTCTATATATATATATATATATATATATATATATATATATATATATATATATATATATATATATGTGCACCAGAGGCTTATGTTCAACTAGTCCTATCTAAAAACTAAGAGAAAACACTCTGACGTTATCCTGTATGGTACACAAGGGTAAATATGTGTTTATGTATTTTTGTTTAACTTCTCACTTGCTTGGTCTATAAAATACACACACACCATTTCCCCCCACTACAACACACTTCAGAAGACCAATACAAAGATGTATTTCTATAGAATTTACAACATTGTGATGTTTAATCTATCATTCCATTAGCAAGGCTATGAACCGCATCTCTACTGTGGAAACGTTAACTTTCCTTAAATACCTTTAAAAATGTGCAATTTGCTCAAAGCTAGTTTTATAACTGGACCACAAAAAAATAAATAAAATGTTTTAAAATCTTTTGACTTGCTGTTATGGTGATGTATCTGACTTGAAATCACTGCCATATTTGTGTTAATTACACATCATTGTTGGTTTTATTCATTTACTTTTAATGAAACTATTCAATCCAAAACATACTCAAAAAAGGTTATGAACTCACAATGCTAATCATCTGAAAATGATGGGGGGATTAACACAATAATTAAACTGTATAAGCAGGTTTGTTTGTTTATTAAGTAGGCTTTGTTCATCTAAAAGATTATTTTAATAGAATAGAATTATTCTTTTTTTTTGCACCATAGCGCAGCAGGTTCTTGTAATGCAAACAGTCTGAATGTAATCCTGTATGATGCTGCGAGGCGTTTTCATTAACACTTGAAGAGAAGGCAGGAGATGGACGCCAGTAGAAGCCACAGTGACTGGGTGAGGCAGGTTGAGCCATTATCCTTCACTGTGCCTGGTCCTGGGAGAAGAGAGAGAGAAACACAATATATTGAATTTTATTAACTTCATTATTTTCTCACTTTTAATAAAGTTTTATTAGCACTGACTTATTGGGATTTGCGGGTAACACACAGCTGCACCAACTGTATCAGTGTTGTAATTGGCACACATGGGAAATATGGGGAGGGTCAAAAAACATATTCAGAATTTACAATACCACAGCAATATTACTTTGCCGCTTGATTGATAGGAATCACACAAAAAAGTAATTTATTAAGTTTAAGAGCTTCTCTAAAAAAAGCAAAAAACTGTAATTCAAAACCATTTTCAACCCTAAAAAACATAGAATCATACATACAGGAAACCCTCGCTGTAACAAACCTGCTGGGGTCCAAGCCTTTTGTTCGTTATATTGAGGGGTTTGTTATAGCGAAAGGACAATCAAAATGGATGATAAACTGTCAGAGTAAGTTAATGAGAGGAGATTGTGAATACAAGTAGAATTACATGTACTTGTTCGTCTCATGTATGCAGTATTCTGCCTTTGCTTTATCCAATTTGTTAAAGAATCAAAACACGATACAAAAAGCAAAACTCACAAATTGAAGTTAAATTTTTATTCAAAATCAATCTGACGTGAATCGTTTCAAAGAGCACCAAACCGTAATCCAACATGCAAGAATCTCAAACTGAGTTTTTATTCCAAATCAACTGGTATGAAAAGTTTAACATGAAAGAAAAGTTACTCAGATCCTAAAGTTTTTTTTCCGTTCTTTTTTTTTTTTTTTTTTTTTTTTTTGCAGCATGGTTTCTGAACAAGCCAAAAAACCAAGTGCTTTTTGACAACCTATATTCACGACACAGATATGCCTGCATTCTCCTTTTTGCAAATGATCAATATAGTTTCCAGCTCTGTTTCAACCAGTAGCACTGGAGCAATTTTTAAAGTGGGGGTGCTGAAAGCCATTGAACAAAACTGTACCCCCTGTATATGATAGAAGCCATGCAAAGCCAGGGATGCTGCCGCACCCTCAGCACCCCTAGTTCCAGAGCCTCTGGTTGCAGCATAAAAAGATTTTCATTTCGGAGACAGTTACACAGTGCACACTTCTTATGAAACCAAAGAGTTGACTTCACTGTGAGGGGGCATTCCGTACATACAGACCGGGATGTTGACAGTGTGTATATATTGTAACCAAAATCCTTAATGCTACAAGAACGGGCCTTCAGTCGATTCAGGGCCAAACTCAATCTGTATTACACTAATAAATGATCAAAGACAATCTGCCAATTGTTAACTAACAGGTCGCTGTGGGCCATGACCTATGCCACCATAACTATTTCATTTTTAAAAGGAATCTCAGGGCAGAACTATTCTGTCTCTGTTTATTCACTTCTCTCTGCTTCACAACAACAACACTCCCCCAGTTAGCCCCTCCTCGTCCCACTCCACGGCCAATCACCAGCAGCTCCTGTAGTCCATGCCTGTTGCCCATAGGCTGTTCAGCCGATGTGAAACACATCCCCTCCTACTCTAAGCGTTCCTACAGACATCACATATGTTACAATATAATCTTTTAATTTTTTTTTTTTATTTGGGATCCAGGGGGTGGATTCGTTAAAGCTGAAGGTTTGTATAATGGAGGGGATTACAGTGAGGGTGTACTGTATTACTAAACCTTTCACTAGTGTTTTGGACCCCAGTAAATGACATATAGAATAAACACACACTGTGCACAATACTTTAAATATACAGCTTTTTTTTTTGTAAGCAAATTGTTTACATTTACACTACTTTCATATTCCAGTTCATAAAAATCACACATAACACCCTTAGCGAAAATCTACAACAGATCTTAGGTTTCAATATGTATATGTAAAGACCCTTTTTACAAGCATTCAGCATTCCATACTATTCAATACACCGATACACAAGTAATTACCTAGCTATGGCACTGCTTCATTGGTATTATTTTGGATTTACAGTAATTCTGAATATATCTGCTCTACCGGGAATTTATAAAGGCTGGACTAGTGCTGTTAAATGATGCAAGTCGATGAGAGATTGCAATTATCCCGTACTGGTTGATCACTTCACCTTTTAGAAACATTAGTGCCAGCTACATTGTACAGTATATCACATTTGCAGAGAGCTGTGCAGACATCCTGAGTAACATGGATTCTACATACTAGTTCCTGACTGTGTGACATGTATGTTATAGTTCATGAGGGCATGGTCTGTAGCATTTGACTACTAAAATAAGTGTGTTCTGTGCTTGTATGCACAATTATGCTGTCTACCAGTGTAGATTACCAGCATGCCCACTGCTGGGTATCCCACAACAGGGCCTTGGTGGTGGACCAAGAATCTTTTCCATTATTTGTTGCTCCCCCCTGCCAAGTTTCATTGTTCATTGCTGTTTTTTCCCACAGCATCATTACAAAGCAGCTTGCTGACTTTTTTTTATATCACCCTAGTTCACCTATTATTGATTGCGTTCATTTTGGCAAAACATTTGTCACAGTGTGCCTTACATTTTTAAAGAAACATTTATATCCAGTCCAGACAGATCTGGCACTTCCCCCAGAACTA
Organism: Polyodon spathula; assembly: GCF_017654505.1. Classification (NCBI taxonomy): domain Eukaryota; kingdom Metazoa; phylum Chordata; class Actinopteri; order Acipenseriformes; family Polyodontidae; genus Polyodon; species Polyodon spathula. Next base: position 4,589,224 of record NC_054542.1, read on the forward strand.
GAGTGAGCCAAAACGTATTGGCAAAAATGCCCTGCAGAACCACCTGCTGCTGTTATGCCTCCTCTCTGCAGCTCTGCTCTGCCAGTATGACATCTCAGTTCCAGTTCAGCAACGCACCACCTCATTCACACATCCTTATTAAAATTCCTCTCACTGACGCCTGTCTGTGTCAAGACAGGAACCCCCTTGGGAACTGTTAATCACAACACTAGAATCAATAAAACATGGAACCAATCACCAGGGCTCTCTGCTCCCTATCTGGACAGGGGACAATTATTTATTCTTTAATGGGGAGCCATTTCAATGTGACGCCGGTGGCATTTTGCCAAGATAGAAAGATGTTTGATTTAAAGATTTGAATGCATTTTTTTCTGTATGGTAAATTGTTTAGGGTTTATTCAGCTGGTGAATTACTGGCTTCACTTCACAGTCCAGATAACCTGAAAGGGTTTTATGACGCATATATTTTTGGTACAGCAGTTTAAATATTTTCCATAAAGATACAAAGGGGAACTAATAAAACAATATAGTACTGTGTGATTTTTTTATGAACAGCTACACTAACTGGGTCACAGGTATCAGACTCCATGTAACCACAATACTTTGATAACAATTCAAGTACTACAACATATTGTAAATAATAGTAAAGCTGTTTTTTATTTTTTAATTATATTGTTATTATTAACATTAGCTGAAGAAGAACACACAAGTGTTGTTCTTGTTCCAGCATATTTCAAAATTGATAATAATAATTACATTCAGTGGTCCAGACAAGGTGCGTATATTTCCTGTTTTTCCACATTAAAACTTCATAAATTTGTACTAAATTTAAATTTAGTGTGTAAAAATATGCATAGCAATTTTGCTGCACAGCTTGTCTGACCCTCATCTCCCCTAAAACTTCCACTAACAACTACATCTCCCAGAATACAATGTCTTCAGTTACTAGGAAACGGTGTACAAGAAAAAAACAACCCAACAAACACGATCCAATCTGGCTAGCCTTGTTGTCTTTGCAGCCAATCACAGTAAGAATCAGAAAAATTCAAAGCTACACAGGTTGAAGTGTAAACACCCCAGTCCAGCTTCAAATCCAACTGGAACCATCGTCAGAGGCAACCGCCAAAAAAAGGTGCCGATCATGTAAATACTGGAATACTGTACCTCAAAAAAAAAAAGAGCTGAGCTGTTAAAGAACCTTGTAGAACACACCCGTGGCTGTACAGTAGTTCAAAGTAATATTGAAGTTAAAATGGAAGGCTCTTGTGCAGTATTTATCAAGATTACTTATGACTTCAAGGTACGGTTGCATTTTACCCCGTGAAAATCAATTTTACTCTCTCAGTGTTAAAATTAGAGGGTAAGTCACTCCCAGACCCAGCACCCTATCTGGAGCGCTGATTACATTCATTCATTTAGCAGAGTAGGGGACACAGTGCCAGATTTTAAAATTAACTACAACTGTGCAGACTGGGGTTACTTGCTTGATGATTCAAATATTAAACTCATGCTTTCTGAGCAACCCCACTTAGCTCAATGTTACACCTTTGTTTTATTTAGTTTTTCCCTCTAAATACAGAACAAAAAACTATAAAGGCTATACCTAGTTCAAATCCATTTTAAATGTGTTTTTTTTTTATGGATTTGCTTATTGTACTGAAACGTATTTGACTATGTCTAACGACGCTTCTGTACAGAGTAGGAAGATTGAGCTTTGCTCAAACATGGCTGTGGAAGTCTATGTATTTTATAACATCTAAACCCTCAACTGAGTATCTGCACGCGGGTCAATATGAAAAGGGTTTACATTTAATCACATGTATTATTGGTGGCTTGTCAAGGGTGATTAACCTACACAGTGAGCAAGATGTCATAAAAACATGTAGATTCTGTTTTGGAAAGTGCAATACTGTGTTCACCTGGATAATTTAAGTTTATTGCCTTTAATTCTATGAGATTTGACATGATAGCTATTGTATCTACAATGGGACAAGCAAGTACACATAGTGCATATAACATGGGTATAATTACTCTATCATGATTGGTCAAAACAGGTCACATGGGGGTGCTGATATTACAGTGTATCTCCATGGGTAAGCACTTATTTTCAAAAAGAGACAAATCACTGTTAGATATCCATACGCCACTAGAATTTTGAAGAAAAAAAAAAAACAGCAGGCATTTTGGAATTTGCCGATATAAACATGACTGACGAGATTTATGTAAATGTTGACCTTCTGGAAAACCGAAGTGTACATGAGATACTGAATGAGTCTGAATCGGACACTGATGATTAATTAAAGTAGTGAAAAAAAGCAAAAGTATTCAAATCAATTCAAAACTCCACATTCTGGTCGCTCTGCTCCTTCTTCCTGAACTACAACGTTTCCCTATAGCATTCAGAAAATAAATAGTTTTAAAACAAACATCTTAAACTTTCAGTTTTTAAAAAAAGATTTGGGTCGCTCTTAAAAGCGACTCCTGTGGTTAAACAGATGATTTGTTGACGATGCTCCCCGTCTATGTCCCGTCTTCTCTGGTCGGTTGCATCTCATGCCCTGACTGCTGTGTGATCTGATGCAGAATATTTCTAAATGCATCTCGACAATTCCTGCCGTACATTTCTCTCCACATTGATGTGTCCAGGTACAATGATATCATCTTGTCTGCTGTGACCTGCATTGTTTTAAATTATTTCTTAGCACTGGACCAGTAATTCTCCACGTTGTCTAGGCGTAAACTGCAAAGTCAGTTTGAGAAGTAACCAAGTATTCCATAATGCAAATAACGTCTTTCTCGCCACTGTGAAGTGGCAGCACAAATCTGGTATGGGTACCTCACTACCCAGGATAACAAAGGAAGATTAAATAAAAGAAAAAAAACAGCACTGTCACCTGATACTGTTGCAGCCTGCAGGTCTTGTGAGGAAGGGTCTGCATGATTTAAAGGCAGGCTCATTTGTGCTGTGTCATGATGAAAATGGCCGGTGATATTTTACTTAAAAATGTAATGAACAGAACAAAAATTACAAGAAGTATAACAAATCAAATAAAGAAAAATGACACTTTCAATGGCAATGTTCAATTCAACATCTATAATTGCATTTTTTTTTTAAAAGTAATATATAACTATTTTTTTCTTAGTTTTAGGCAGAAGGATATTTAATAATTAAAAATGTTGCTAATTAAAATTGTTGTGCCTTATTGCTTATATATATATATATATATATATATATATATATATATATATATATATATATATATATATATATATATATATATAAAAAATCTACAATTATGTTTAATCACTAGCATATAAAAACACATAAAAAAGACACATAAACCCCCTTTAGGCTAAATGACCTTTGGTTTTACTACATACTCCTGTGAGTTTGGTTTATGTCTTAGTATTTGAAGGATTTATTCTTCTAATCTTGATTTTTACAAGCAACTGTCTAAACATTTATTGCATACAACTCAGTGCTGTAATACTGAACTGAACAGAATGCTGTACATGCCTCTACAGCAACATACGAATACATGACCATGCAAATAAATAAGTCAAATACAAACGGTCATACAAACCCTTGCTAAGAACAAAGTGCCTGACCTTGACAAAGTCTGTAGAAACATATTTTATTACCAGCTGCTAGTCTTACTTGGATTATGACCTGGCTAATGCAAGTCCTTGTGCTTTTCACTCCACAATATAATCACCTTAATAATTCCCTGTGAACCATCCATATAATTACATGGCGCTCACTGCTTCATTTTATATAAAAACTACCTCTACTGTGCTAAATTCTACAGGATAAAACACTGTACTCATACCATTGCTTTCTGTTTGAGCCACATCTACATTTTCATTGTTACAAGCTACAGACCAACGCCCTACCCAGCAGAGGTGACTCAGACTCTTAATTAAAAATCCACTGGTGTCTGCACTGAAAGAATGGTTTAGGAAGGCTTCAGCACCACCTAGTGTATAACAGCAGTAATGCAGTGGTCTACTTGATGCTCACTAATGGGGGACAAAATTAATTATTAATTAATTATCTTAGCTGGGCAGTAATTACTACTAAATCCAAAATTGATTTTTTTAATATACACACACACATATATATATATATATATATATATATATATATATATATATATATATATATATATATATATATATATATATATATATATATATATATATATTCATTGTGAAAATATCATAACATGAAAATAATTCACAGTGTTTACATGTTTGTCCACTTGACCTACTTTATTATATATTATTTAAATAATTTAAATAATAATCAATATGTATTGAAAACACGATTGTGAATGAAATGAAGGCTGAATAGGTTGTATAGATAGGGTGGAATAGTTCAGTTCTCAATTTCAGATTGATTGTTTGAAGATCAACATAGAAAAAGAAACACAAACCACTTCATCTTTACATTTTTGAACATTTGTTTTCAATATCTATCATTTTATTCTGTACAATTATGTGTACGTAATATCTATACAGCAACAGCATTATAGAAGACAGCTGACACAAATAAAGAAAAGGGTGCTCCTGTCTGGCAAACTTCTTAGACTTCTTCAAAGATGTCACTGCAAGGATGGACACAGAAAGAGCCTATGGCATTATATACTCGGGCAGCCAAAAAACCTTTGACAAAGTGCCACATGAAAGGCTAATCCCCAAGCTGCAATGTATCAGAACATAAGGAAGTACATGCAAGTGGTTACAAACCTGGTTAAAACACAGGAAGCAGTGAGTACTTGTAAGAGGGGAACCTCTAACAACGGTCATGCAGTCAGTAAAGTGCCACAGGATTCTGTTCTTCCATCCTTGCTAATTCTTATCTACATCAATGATTTAGATTAGGGGATAATTCGCAGTCGTTAAATTTGCAGACGACACAAAGCTTGCAAGAGTGGCCAACACCCAGGAAATCCAATAAAGAACTGGGCAGAAACATGGCAAATGCTATTTGGTGGCAACAAATGTAAAGTGTTACATGCCAGTCACAAAAATGTAAGATACAAATACCAAGTACAAATCCAGGGAGGTTATGATGGGGCTAACTGATGCAGTGATGAGACCGCACTTAGAATACTGTGTCCAGTTCTGGTCACCACAGCACCAAAGGGACATTGTGGCCCTAGCTAGAGTCCAAAGAAGATGAACCACACTAACCTCAGGGATTAAAGGACTGAGCTACGGAGAACTGAATCTCTTTACGCTGGAACAAAGAAGAATTAGATGGGGGACATGATTGAAGTCTTTCAAATCTTCAAAGGAGTTCTTATAGTAACAAACAAGTAACTTCTGTTCTAGAATCGCTTTCATTTTTTATTTTTTTTTGTTTCTTGTGTATTTGTGACTGATGCTAATTATAGTTAGTAAAGGAAACCTTCATTTTATAAATAGAGAATTGTTACATACAATGCAGTCTATATAGGAAAAGGCTGTAGTGAAAATGACAGAAGAGGTCTTCCATTACATTCCTGTTTGCTACAGTATGTGTTCTGAGAAAGAGCACATGCCAGAAAACTGGAGGCAGTTTGATTTTTTTCTGTACTTTTGACCCAGTTAGAGAACTGCCAGCAATCAATCTCATGCAAACTAGTTATTTAAGGTTTACAATGGAAAAATAAAAAAAGCCATTACAAATAACAATACAGTATGTGCATTATTGTTGTGCACAATGCCAGCAATGCTTGAAAGCTTTTCTTTGCAATGGCTGCCCTCTGCTGGGAAAACTTACTCACTGCATGTGTTTAGTATTGGAAGTGACAAGTTACAAGATTATTATTATTTCTTTTAAAAGTAAAGTTGATAAAAAAACAATTAGCTCTAAATATGTATACTATATATATATATATATATATATATATATATATATATATATATATATATATATATATATATATATATATATATATATATATATATATATATATATATATATATATATATATATATGGGACCTTTGCAGTAATCGGGAAGTTGCTGTAATGCCCGGGCAGTTGGTGCCCAGCTGCAGCGGGCAGATGCCACATTAGCTTAGAATTTTATGTAATTTCGGCATCTGCCCTGGCTGGTCAACTGCCCACAGCCACCAGGGAAAAGAAAGGTTTTTAACAGATGCAGTATAATACAGATAGAGAGTGAATTATCTTTGTTGCCTTTAAGCACAAAAGCGCACCTCCACCAAGCCACCCGTTGGAGTGTTTATTTAAATAACATAAATACTTTCTGACAACGCTATAGCAACGGAACTAAACTAAATATCAATGCACAGTTTATTTTCATCAGGGGTTAGAAATAGAGGTTAGAGTAAGTGTGAGGGGGTGGGGGGGGGGGGGGGGGGGGGGGGGGGGGGGGGGGGGGGGGGGGGGGGGGGGGGGTGGGGTCCAGAATTAAATGCAACAATGTTTTATTTTATTCTTATTGCATTAATACAATACAAATTTCAGAGCAGAGCTGAGAGATCATTTAATATCAGCAAGAGACTAATAATCACAGTTACGTTTAAATGTGTAAAAACCACGCAGTTAAATATAGTTAACTGAAACTCAGGAGAACGCAGTGCCAAAACGAATTTATCACATCAATATTAATTAAACACTAAGCAACAGCATAAAATTTGTATTTGTATTTTTCTTATTTAGAAATATGAATGACAGTTTGACTCACCTTCAAACAATAGTATTTCATGTCTAAAATTGGTTGACATCAGATTTCAGATAATTAGACATTTGCCTCAGCATTTCATAAAAATAAATAAATAAAAATAAATAAATATATGATTCAGTCGGTCTAATGATTAAATAAAGTTATTCGACTGACAAACTATTATTGAGAAATGCAGTAGATATCCAGAGGATGAACACTGCTGTGTTACTTTCCATTAGCCTTTCATTTGTTACAACAGGGTGCACTAAAGTCTTTCTTCACCATCAGCCCGGGTATGTATATATATATATATATATATATATATATATATATATATATATATATATATATATATATATATACGCATATATATATACGCACTGTATATAGATTTGCAGTTATTCCGAGTGGTTTGGCTACTCCAATTAAGTTTTTTTTTTTTTCTAAATCTGCCTTATCTGTCATTCCTCATGCCAGTGAAGTCAGGTGACAATGTGTCTTTTCAAGTAGCTCCACATATTCTGCACGTACAGACAGAAAGAATAGATGGAGCCGACAGAGTGGAACGTTTGCATTGCTGTGATCTGTTGAAGAAGGCTGTCAGTCCCAGCACTTAGGATTCTCCAGTCAAGGTCAATGCCAGGCAGAGGCAGATGTAGAGCTATACGTGGTAATGTTGGAGTAAAAGAATGCAGAAGCACTTAGCATGATTGCAAATGCAATGGAAATGTAAAAAAAAAAAAAGAAAAAAACCCAGATAACATTACATTTGAAACTACTTGCTCGGTTTACAGGTAGTCCTAATACTTCCCTAAAAGCTCTGACTATAAAGATGATTACCACTAATGATTTCAGTGGAAAGACCCCATACTATAATGCTTTAAAATGTTTCCATATAAGGTCAGCTTCATACGTCAAAGAAACCCTGCCACCTGCTATTGCACAGATCAGATAAGGTGATCATGCCATTCCAGGATAACTTGAAATGTAAGCCTTGTCTGTACTGTGGCGATGCCATGTTTTGCCTGAATTATAGAGCAGCCTGGGCTTCAGATTTCACAGGCACAGAGCTGGCAGCTCTCCCGGAACAAACTAGCAGCAGGCACACAGAAAGAGCCTGCTAGTCCAAAAACACACTGCAGAGAGGCAAAGAAGGTACCTCTGAGCAAAATGTCCCTGTTTATGCTATAAATGCTGCCCTATGAATCCAGCTTCAAAAGGACTAGGTTGCAAATGCGCTCTTGGCAGCTGTTGGATTCGGTACCATTTTTTGTTTTGCTGCCATTAAGGGTCAGATGAAACAGAGAGGGGGCCTGGTGTGAACCTACAAGCTTTTTAACCACTATGCAAAAGAGACTGGGCTGTCTGCATTCAAAGCTTTAGTCTTTAACATTATCTCATTACATTACACAACACTGCCCATTACATATCTGTTATATTTTTTGTCTGACTAAATTGGACTTTCTATCTGGACATTGTTGGATTAAAGAAATGTTCAACTGCAAGAGCCCAGTCTTAATTTCACTTAACAGCCTCCATCTGCTCTGTGCTTGTGGAACAGTATGATGCTCTTAGACTCCATTAGCTGATGCAGAGGGTGACTCAATTCTTTTACCCCCATTTTTCTCCCCAATTTTGAATGTCCAATTATGTTCCTTCACTGCATCAGTTCCCCACACCACTCAGGAGAACTGAAGGTACAGTAAACATCCTCAGATTCCACGGCTAAGCCAATTTTCTCTTTTACTCCCAGGAACTCGAGAACAGATGTCAGTGTACTACCGGCCTGTCAGTGTACTACCGGCCTCTAGAGGATAACGGCCAGCCCTGCAGGTGTCTAAGCTTACCAGGCGCCTGGCCAGTAGGGTCTGCTGTAGATTGACAAGGAAAAACAGTCCCAGCTGGTTTGGCCTCTTTAACCCACGAGACAGCCTGAGCCAATGCGAAGCTCTCTCTGGAATCCCCAGCAAAGACCGACGATTTCACAAAGCCAGGATGCGAACCTGTGCTCACCTGACTGTGTGACACCCTGCACACCACGTGCCCTTGCTTTTACCAGGTGAGCCACCTGGGAACCCAGGGGGTAGATTTTGTAATTGCTTATCCTATTTATAATAGTTTACCACAGTCAATCTGCACAGTAATCTTGTCTTACCATGCCACTATTATAATAAGCACCATACTACAGTTATACTATGCATTTAACATAGTTTAACATGTTTTAAACACGCTTTAACAGACAAAAATGCTCATGCTTTCACTATGCTTTAGTATATATGATTTTACTTTTAGTGTGTTGAAATCAGAGACTTTGACAAGATTACAAGTAACAATAAAATTGTTCATTTCAACAATAATTTTTATAGATCAGGAGCAGCTATACTTTTTTTTAACAAGGGAGTATTTCTCTTCATTTATATCAAATACTATAAATAAGGAGAGATTCCTTATCAATGACAAGCCATAACCGAGTAGTATTACTGCAAGAATGGAAGGGAGAGCTACATTTGTAACACATCTGGGGACCTCAGAGTAAAACTCGAATACTGACCTCTTTGTCTCCAAAGCACAGTGGTGTCAGTTTGCTCTAAAAAAAAAAAAGAAAAAGAAACAGGCAGCAACAAAACATTTTAATAAAACAAGAAAAAAAGGTCACTGAGTTCAGAAAAAGTTTCCACTGAATATGTCCCCACAGTAACACGCTATGCACTGTAGCTGTAGCTGTCCAACACCATAAACACAGCTGGAACACTCTGGACTGAATGGAAAGTAAGCTGTTTTATTACTTCTTAGCCAGGTAAATAGTACAAATATATATATTTGTAACAGTAAATTGCAAGTGTTAAGCTAAAAATGCCATTCATTCATTGGTATTCTAAATCTCTTTATACTGTGATAAAAATAGAGACAGTTTGGATCAACAAACAACCTCCTGCCAAGCCGATGGCTTTAAGTCAAACTCATGCAAAACAAATAAAAATAAGGCAACATTTTCGAGAAACTAAGTCAAGCAGACACATGTTTTGATATGTGTCTTATTCAGTGTATTGTCTGAAGGCACTAGTATACTGAAAAAAGGCACTATACTTTACTTTTACCTCATCATACACTTGAGGCACCCTGTAGTTATCGCTTAATTAACCACAGATTTATAAGGGACATTAAATCAGGGATATAATCAGTCATTGTTATGGACTCAAAGAAAGTGCAGGAGATGCAGAAAGATTGTGCACAGTGCTAGTGTGTTCTAAGCCGTTCAAAGCACCATAGCACTTGGCCAGGCTCTAAGGAAATGCAGAAGGATAAAAATGCATGAGGAGGAGCAGCCGTTTGCCAGAACTCCTTGAGTGTTTATGGCAGTAGATAAACAAAGAAAGCCAAAAAAAAAAAAATAAAATCTGAAGGATGATATATAGAAAAACAGTACAAGACTTTAAAAAAAGAACCAAGAGAATGTGAGAGGAGATGAAACGAAAGCAGTGTGAGCAGAATCTTTCAAACCCAGCCAAAAGTATTCCTGTAAACAAAGATGAAAACATAGTTTACTTTTTCTGAAATTCTTTTTTTTTTAATTTATTTTTTACTAGTATTTCAGACTGGGCTGTTAGAAAACAATATGCCTAATTTACGAAAGTTTAAACTAAAAAATGTGCAAACTCTGCACTGCATGAAGCTGTCCCCTAGTATAGCCTGACCGGTATGCTGTATGCTGAAATTGTTGTATTCCGTGGGAGAAAAAAAAAAAAAAGAAACAAATCATATGGGAACATATGTTATATATATTTTTTTTGTTTGTTTTTACATTTTTTAAACTGTGGGAATTACCATATACTTTTTATATATATATATATATATATATATATATATATATATATATATATATATATATATATATATATATATATATATATATATATATATATATATAGTAAAGCTAGCATGTTGACACATACACATAGAGGAACTTGTATGTAACAACTTGTGATATCAATTGCTATTACAAATAAAGCCACTAGATGGAGCCAATCACTACATAAAACACAATCACAGGTAACCAAAAACACCCTAAAGGTGTGATTTTGACCACAATAATTGCAGTTCAAACAAAATGAAACCCTGTATATTTTAAGCACCAGTAATTATCAATAACGGAATAAATAATATGAACCAGGGTTATACATTACTTTAATCAATCCACTTTGTCTTTGTCTAATGTATGTACCAACACGTTTCCAATATTTTAATTGAAAGAAAATGCAATTTTCTTACATCTCTACCACCTATAATTAATGTCACACCACAGCAAGTGGAAACTACAATGTCTTTTAATCTTTGATCTTCCTCACACTTTCCTATTTTAGGTATCATAATTTACTTATCCACTTGCACCCTTTATTTATCTTTATATCTTCATGATTAACTACTGCATGTGTGTTGCTAGGCAACCATTTCAAGAGTTTGTTACAGTACAGTACATATTTCTTTGATTGTATTCCACTGGAAACTTACCAGCTTTGAAGAAGGAATAAAACAAACCACTCACAGTGCCCCTGATCAATTATTAGATTGTTTTAACATGACTGTGAACCTGAACATTGAATAATAATGATATATAGGGTTGCTGTTAAAGCTACCAGGAGTCTAACAACATGAAGGTAAATAAGGCATCTGCCAAATAAATAAATACAAAATAAACATACAGTCAAAACCTTTGTCAAAGAATGTGACAAAGACTTTGCTGATTTCAGTGCTGTTCTATGTAAACTGTTCTAATTAGTTATTTTTGTGGCTCTAAATCGAATGCACAGATCTTGTTCACATGGTTACACAGAGTGTTGGCTGTTTATAACATGTTGGTCTTAATTTAACAGCAGTCTGAATACAGACAAGGAGGTCTTATCTGAAACATCTAAGCCCAGATCATTCATATTGTGACAGAGAGGAGAGAAAAAAATAAAAATAAAATAAAACCTGTACTACAAATCAAGTTTTTATTCAGGGAAACCGTCTGCTAGGTAAAGTTGTATTATCATTTCAAATTCATATTCCAAACAAGTTGGTAAAGATAAAAATGACAGTTGCAGTGTGCCTGTTCGAGAAGATAATATTTGTGCATTCATTTTTAAATTATGCGGTTGTCCACGGAATGACAAGACTCTCAGTCTTATTTCATGAAACGACTATTAAATAAAAGACTACATTTTATTCCCATTCTATTATGTTTGTAGCCTATTCATATGCAAACCTGTCATATGCGCTGCTGGAGCCTATTTAACCAGTCTGCCCTGTAAGCGGCAGCAAAGTACTAGTTCTTTGTTCATCCTCTATGGATGAAGGTAACACAGCGTCGTAACAGACAATACATTGTAAAATAAAGCCAGATGAGGGTTGAGTCAAGTAATACAACTTGAAGAACCCTTAACCAAGTGCAATTTAATATTGTGGTTATTGTCCTGGAACCACAGTGACATCTAGTGGCCGTGTTGTGTCATGTTTAATATGCTGCCCTGATATTATGAAGTAAAAACAATATGAGGGTGAAGTCAACAAACCATTTCACGGCTCTCATTTAAATTAAACAAAAGCAGCCAAAAATGAGCGCTTACATTTAGTTTCTTCTTAATAGTTTTACCAGGGAGTTTATGAGTTTATGGATGAAGAGTGTTTATGGATAGGTGTAACATACTGCTGGCCCACCCAGGTTTCAGTTCTGAAATCCAAAATGATTGAGTGACACATCTGACTTTCAGTGGCATTAATTACAATGTCTTACACATCAAATTACTCAATAATTACATTAGTGGGCACTGCCATCAACTAGCAAGGAATTGCTCTCTACGCTGGGTTTTATTGTGATTAGAAATTGGCTACTTTGTTGCTGAAATAAACACTTCCGTCTTTGGATTACAGATGTATCTACCTATTATGCCTCGCTTTAGATACTGAGTTCCTTCTATCTGTGTTAGTCCAGCACAGGTCCAGCAGGCTACTCAAGCTGAAGGAGGTGGCGCCGCGGGGGGCAATGGGCTTGTATTATCACAACTGAGATGTTCTGTGTTTTAACTTAACTATGGCTATAATTACATGTTTTGTAGTATAACTGAATGGTTGAGGGTTTATTTGAATGGTTTGGGTTGAATTTGTGCCATGGCAGCAATATAATTTACTGGCTATTGGTGCTCCAATTGGAATTGCCCTTGAGTGCTGTACAATACAATTGAATACCACTGATTAATGTACAGTATAATTGCATACCACTGATTAATGTACAGTATAATTGCATACCACTGTATACTGTAAAGTATAATTGCACACCACTGTATACTGTACAGTTTAATTGCATACCACTGTATACTGGCACAAA